>NW_017259557.1:569186-574642 GCF_001594045.1 Atta colombica
TTATTTAAAAATTACTTACAAATTTATTTTTATTTTTCTTTAGAGACTTTTAAAAAATATACATAATTGTTTTAGAGAATATATATAATTACTTTACAGAATATATAAGTATTTTATAGAATTATTTGATAGAATATATAATTATTTAAATCATTTTATTTAACAATGATTTAAAAATAATCATTTTTAAATCAATGTCAAATTATATGATTTAAAAACAAGCAAAAAAAGATTAAAATTTTACACAAGTAAAAAATAATATTTATCGCAAGGTTGCTCTACCGATGCCTGATGTCCCTTCTAGACCTCTTCCTCCTCTCAGAATATGATTAACATCTCGCACAGGACACTCGCGTAAAACACTCGCGAATAATAAAATATAATCGCGCGCGGACTATAACTTGAGTTCGATAACTTAAACGGCACTCCCGAAACGCGCGACGCGACGAACCGGCTGCGATTCGTTCATTTTTCAATCGGCGGCGAGGGTACGTTAGCTTCCCCGTTGGATTTTTACACAAAGAGAACGATTTTACTCAATATCTAAAAATTTATCTGGCTATACATTCAGATATATCCGAAAATTTTTAGATGTTTGAGAAAAATCAATTCAAAAAATCTTTTCGTGTAAATATTCATTGGGTACTGAATCCTCTCACCACATCAAGGTGTACCCATAAGAAGGAAGATAATCTGAAAAATGTAATATATAGCTATTATTTATATTATTATGCAATCGATTAACTTTTAGAAACGAATGTCACGTCTGCAATTCGTTATCATTGCGAAATAAAGTCAGGGCAGATAAAAGGGCTGAATCTTTTACTTAGACAAAAGACTAAATGATTAGAGTCTAGAATGAAATAGGCTAGAGATTAATAGAAAAGAAAAATGTTTCTTTTATTACCGATAAATAATTACTTCATTTTTAAATGGATCTCCACATAGAATCGAAAAGTGCTAAAAAAAAATTTATTAATTATTAAACCATATTCATTGTGTTCACAAAAGCAGGAATTGCGATTTTTTTGCACGAGTATTCATATTAACATTGCTTTTTTATACTCGTATATGATACCATTCGTATAGACAAGCAGCCGTGTCGCGTGCCACTCTTCTTCACATTTCTTTTGAAAAATATAATCACGAAAAATGCTAGATATAATTCTAGATATAATTTTATTTCATGAATATTTACATAATACGATTGTTAGTATAATTAATTATTCATAAAGCTTCGTATTACATTTAGCATTTTTTGCGATTACGTTTCAAAGGGAATGCAAAGAAAAGCGACACGCAATGACTATCTGCCTGTACAAGCTTCGGTAAAACAACAGACAAACAACAAAACTGTACGGTAACTACACGTAAACATGACGCGTCGCTCCGCGCCACTTCAAGATCACGCGCCGTTCGTCTAATTGTCGAAATATTACGCATATTACAAAATTAGTAAAATAATCCACCCGTTTTAATATTTTTCGATGAATATTATACGATTCTTTATTATACGATTTACGTTTTATTTTTTGAATTCTTTACGCACACAACTCAATTATATCTTAGGTTGATATTCATAGTGTCAGAACTTATATTCAAGACCATCTTAAGTATAATTTAAGTATAAAGAAGTCACGAATCAGAGGGCCGTATTAGTGTCTTAAGACAATATTTAAGACAGTCTTGAAATAAGAACGGACTATGAATATCGCTCTTATCTCTAACTTATATATTTCTGTAAATATATAATATGAATTCTGTTTATATCCATTATTATATTTAGTCCAAAATGTTTTATAATTTAAAAAATGCATTTATATAATGTATAACTTATTATTCATCTTTATTTGAATGTAAATCATCAAAGAGAATAATAAAGATTGAGATACTCTTAGTACACACCTTAGTTTTGAGTAACATTATTAACATTGTATGGGCATCCTTAAGTAATCAATCGTCACGTTCGCGTTCGTGAATATTTAATTATATTTAATTATCGTAGATTAATATTCGAATCGTATCACACGTCTGTCTTCTTCCGCGCTCGCCGAGCGAATGCCGAAGTGATGATGTAGTCAATCACTGGGCCGCTCCCCCCTCGCTTTCGCCACGCGACCCCTTGCTTTTCCGGGCGTCGTTTATTGCATATGAAAAATATTATTCGCGCTTTGCTTTGTGGCATCTCTAGTCCTTGTTAAATCATATTATAATATTATAATATTATAATATTTGCGCGGTTCTTATAAACGTAATCAGTATTTGTGTTTGCGTGCGTGGAGTATTTTTGATATTCCAACATTATGTCTCAATTTTTATTATTCTTTTAAGTGATTCATTAATAATTAAAGGTAGATAATATTCTATACATTCTTTATATAAAGATACATGCAAATTTTATTAATATTATTGCGGAACAATTTGCACTAAATGCAGCTTTGGCTAAAAATATTAAATATCTTGTCAATCATTATTTAAATTTTTTCAGCTAAAAAATTTATTTATGACACTGCTATTGCTGTAAATTATTCTGTGTTTTAAAAATTCTTTAAACTTACGTATAATGCCAGTCATGATTCGGTAAAATAAGTAATATTTATTTAAAACAATTAAAAAATATAAAATAGATTCGGGAAACTTATTTAAAACACCTAAATAAAAAATAAGTCAGAAATGAAGTTATTTAAAATAATAAATACTAAATAACTCCTTTATTTTTTTTATTTAAAATATGTACTTTATCAGTTTTTTACCTTCCTACCATTTTATATTTTAAAGAAGATTCTGAAACTCATATATATTTATAATTTTAAATACGTCGTAACAATTATTTTATCGAGTCATGATTGGCATTATACCTAAGTTTAAAGAATTTTTAAAACACAGAATAATTTACAGCAATAACAGTGTCATAAATAAATTTTTTAGAAAAAATTAAATAATAATTAACAAGATATTTAATACTTTTAGCCAAAACTGCATTTAGCGCCAATTGTTCCGCAATATTAATAAAATTTGCACGTATCCTTTATATATAAAGGATATAGAATATTATCAACATTTAATTATTAATGAAACTTAAAAGAATAATAAATATTGAGACATAATATTGGAATATCAAAAATGCTCCAAACGCACGCAAGCACAAGTACTGATTACGTTTACAATAACCGCGCAAATATTATAATATATGATTTAACAAGGGCTAGAAATGCCACAAAGCAAAACGTGAAATGTACGATAATACCTGTTTATCAAAATGCGTATAATTAAATAAACTGTTAATATTTTTCGTACGCAATAATCTAAACGGCGCCCGATAAAAAGCAAGGGGACAGGTTACGCGGTGAAAACGAAGGGGGAGCGGTCCGGTGATTGACTACATCATCACTTCGGCATTCGCATGGTAAACGCGGAGGAAGACAGACGTGTAGTATGATCGCTCCGGGCGTTAATCTACGAAAATTAAATATTCATGCGAAACTGATAATTAATTACGTAAGGATGCCCAAACAGTAATATTGCTCAAAACTAAGGTGTATACTAAGAGGTATATCTCAATCTTTATTACTCTCTTTGATAATTTACAGTCAAATAAAGATGAATAATAAGTTATACATTCATTATATAAATTTTTTAAATTTATATAACAAACATTTTTTAAAATTATAAAACATTTTGGACTAAATATAATAATGAGTATAAATAGAATTCATGTTACACATATACAGAGATATATAAGTTAGAGATATCTAAGAGCGATATTTATAGTCCGTTTTTATTTCAAGACTGTCTTAAGTAAAGTTTTAAGACACTAATACGGCCCTCCGATTCGTGACTTCTTAAAATACTTAAGACGGTCTTGAATATAAGTTCTGACACTATGAATACCAACCTAAGATATAGAGATGAGTATGCGTAAAGAATTAAAAAAATAAAACGTAAATCGTATAATAAAGAATCGTATAATATTCATCGAAGAATATTAAAACGAGTGGATTATTTTACTAATTTTGTAATATGCGTAATATTTCGACAGATGAACGGCGCGTGATCTTGAAGTGGGGATGGCATGGGGTGGCGCGGAGCGACGCGTCATGTTTACGTGTAGTTACCGTACAGTTTTGTTGTTTGTCTGTTGTTTTACCGAACTCGTACAGGCAGATAGCCATTGCGTGTCGCTTTTCTTTGCATTCCCTTTGAAACGTAATCGCAAAAAATGCTAAATGTAATACGAAGCTTTATGAATAATTAATTATACTAATTAATTATACTAACAATCGTATTATGTAAATATTCATGAAATAAAATTATATCTAGAATTATATCTAGCATTTTTCGTGATTATATTTTTCAAAAGAAATGTGAAGAAGAGTGGCACGCGACACGGCTGCTTGTCTATACGAATGGTATCATATACGAGTATAAAAAAGCAATGTTAATATGAATACTCGTGCAAAAAAATCGCAATTCCTGCTTTTGTGAACACAATGAATATGGTTTAATAATTAATAAATTTTTTTTTAGCACTTTTCGATTCTATGTGGAGATCCATTTAAAAATGAAGTAATTATTTATCGGTAATAAAAGAAACATTTTTCTTTTCTATTAATCTCTAGCCTATTTCATTCTAGACTCTAATCATTTAGTCTTTTGTCTAAGTAAAAGATTCAGCCCTTTTATCTGCCCTGACTTTATTTCGCAATGATAACGAATTGCAGACGTGACATTCGTTTCTAAAAGTTAATCGATTGCATAATAATATAAATAATAGCTATATATTACATTTTTCAGATTATCTTCCTTCTTATGGGTACACCTTGATGTGGTGAGATTCAGTATCCAATGGATATTTACACGAAAAGATTTTTTGAATTGATTTTTCTCAAACATCTAAAAATTTTCGGATATATCTGAATGTATAGCCAGATAAATTTTTAGATATTGAGTAAAATCGTTCTCTTTGTGTAAAAATCCAACGGGGAAGCTAACGTACCCTCGCCGCCGATTGAAAAATGAACGAATCGCAGCCGGTTCGTCGCGTCGCGCGTTTCGGGAGTGCCGTTTAAGTTATCGAACTCAAGTTATAGTCCGCGCGCGATTATATTTTATTATTCGCGAGTGTTTTACGCGAGTGTCCTGTGCGAGATGTTAATCATATTCTGAGAGGAGGAAGAGGTCTAGAAGAGACATCAGGCATCGGTGGAGCAACCTTGCGATAAATATTATTTTTTACTTGTGTAAAATTTTAACCTTTTTTTGCTTGTTTTTAAATCATATAATTTGACATTGATTTAAAAATGATTATTTTTAAATCATTGTTAAATAAAATGATTTAAATAATTATATATTCTATCAAATAATTCTATAAAATACTTATATATTCTGTAAAGTAATTATATATTCTCTAAAACAATTATGTACATTTTTTAAAGGTCTCTAAAGAAAAATAAAAA
>NW_017259557.1:574794-576725 GCF_001594045.1 Atta colombica
ATATAATTGTTTTATATCTAATTAAATAATGGGTACAAAAAATTCGATGCTTACATATATTATATCTCCAAAATTGCATGATTATTTTTTTAGCAAACTGCATGTATTCGTATAGCAATTATTTTTGAAAGTTAAATGATTATTTCTTTGTTTTAATTTGAATTTTAATTTATTTGTTACAGAATCATCGTAGCGGCGTTGCAGATTTAACTCCACTGTTGCGCATCGGTTGGTGAGTGATGAATTAATATTTTTGAGGCAACAGATATGTATAATTTTATTAATATATTTATGTATTATTTTTTTTATTAATATATTTATTAATATATAAATATCATACATATATCATACATATATGAATCAATTTAATAAAAATTAACTGGTAAATATATATATAACATACTTCCGTTGCTTTAAAAAATGGATAAATTGTGATAGATTAAACTTGATTCTGAATTGTGGAAATTTACTGTGCATACACTATTAAATTTTAGTATCACATTACACTCAGTTTAAGTCATCTTTAATAATCCTTCCTATAAGTCGCCACTGTTCAATATTTCGTTAATTTAGCTAAAATAAATAATACGACATTTCGACCTCTGTTGAGTTATTTTCAATGTTCGAATAAAAATTATTTTATCGATTTCTTATAATATAAATTTATATATATAATCTATAAAATATATATTATCCTAATCAGCCTTAAAATATTAATGAATATGTACATATAATAGTCCCTAAAATGCATTTCTTACGCATAGTTGTTTATGTCTATCGCTAGCAATAGTTTATATGATAATTATTGCAAGCGACAAGTAAACAACTATGCGTAAGAAATGCGTTTTGGGGACTATATTACAAATATTCATTAAAGATGTCTATTAAGCTAACACAGTCACTTCACCATAATCGAATAAAAGTTGCACAGAAATTTAATATTTTTTTGTTGCTAATTTGTTGCTCTATCCGATTTTGTTACTCCAGCCAATTCAGCAATAGCTATGTTAACATAAGAATAAAGTTAGCACAGCCACTCAAAAAAATAAAAAAAAAATTAAAAAATACGACATATTCTTTTTGTGCTAATTTGTTGCTAATTAATTGCTCACTTTCCGATATTGTTGCTCCATCCCTCGAAAACCATCCCAAGTCAGCACACCATCCATAAATTGTTAATTCTCGAAATATCTTGACCGATTACGGTTCTCAAATTTTGTTGCTTTTTGTTATAGAGCAAAAACATATTGAAAAAATAGTGCTGTTAAACAATTATCTATAAATAATCAGAACCGACAGTCGTCAAAACACACATCAACGAAATCTGAATATAGAGCATCTCTCTCTCTCTCTCTCTCTTTCTCTCTCTCTCTCTCTCTCTCTCTCTCTCTCTCTTTCTCTCTCCCTCCCTCCCTCCCTCCTCCCTCTCTTCTTCTATCTTTTTTTCTTTTCTTTCTCCTCCTCCCTTCCTCCCTCGCTCTTCCTCCAAAAGAAAAATATCACAAATTAACTTTCAATCAAATTGATATATATTCATTTATGAAATTATTCATTATTACTTCATGTATTTCGTATCTGGTGCTAATATACTGAAAAAAATACCTAAGATATAGAAAAAATATCTCCTATTAGTGTATAACTCGAAACATCGTTTTCATTTAAAATTAAAAATTAGTACCTCGAATTTAGAAGTATTACGTGATACAGAATTTAGAGTGTTTCAGGCTAATCTAAATAGTTCAGATTTCTATCCAAGTGTTACTCGGATGGGAATTTGAACGCACCTTAGAAACGGTAAATATTAAACCTAGAGTTTCATATTCACTTTTCTCAGCAAACATGCATTGTTTGCTACTTGGCTTCAAAATAGAATTAATAAAGTATTAATTAATCAGTTTCACCTTGAAAGCTCTATATATATATATATATAT
>NW_017259557.1:576825-588884 GCF_001594045.1 Atta colombica
CAATTAACCGTAATAATAGAAATGTTAAAATAAATTTTATTCATAGATTCAATTTACAGAATGAATTTCACAATTTTTGTGCTTATTATATCACTTACATTAAAACTCTTTTGAATTGCGATATGTGAATTGAGATATGTGAATGGCACAATTGATATTAAATATCAAAGACAATGAAATTTCGTATCATCAACGACACAACATTAATTATATCAAACACCGCATGATTAATTACTAGTAAGTCGAGATGTTTGCATCTGTGGTGATTCGATAATTCCTTGGATCGATAAACATATAGCATTGCTGGTAACTAACTAATCCTAGCGATATTCAATGACCATCCACAGTACGAAGGGATCCGCAACGAAGGAATTACCATTATGTAATTATGCCATTTGTGTGGATTATGCACTAGAAGAAGAATCTGGTTGCATTAATTGAAATTCTGATTAAAAATGAACAAATCGGAATTCTCATTAATATAATTAGAATTTTTTCGTTCATTCATTTTCAATCAGAAATTTTTCTCAATGATTGTTCATATCATATACATATAGAAAAGACTGGGTAAAAGTAACACGGATAAATTGTAATATTTACATTAAAAAAATGTTATAAACAAAATAAAGGAAGAGATATAAGTTTGTAATAAAAATAATTGCAACTCTATCTCTTTCTTACGTTTTTGTATTTTGTTTATAACATTTTTTTTAATGTAAGTGTTAAAACTTATCGGTGTTATTTAATACTTTTAATCCCAGTTTCCTCTATTTGCAAACAAACCGCTATAAAAATTGCATCTCAGAAAGATAGAAAATACATTCTTGTTTTTCATTGAACAGTTGGTTAAGCAAAATACACTTCTCTTATTCACATCATAATGTCATGCAACATTCGAAAGGAAAAAAATCGGTTCTCGTAACGCCTTTCTGGCTTTTGTACAATCTCAAGATAAATATTTCAAGAGACTTTTACAGTACATTCTTCCTTTGAGCTTCAGCGAAGTAGCGCATAGAGCTTTCGCAATTTGAGATGGCCCGAGCTTTCTTGAATTTCTGTGGAGATGAAACAAGCAACTCGCAGAAATGAAAGTCTGTCTGTTATGCCACGAACGTGACAATACATCCTCCAGAGTAAGAGCAGGTAGACAAAGACAGTCAACTGAAATTTACTTCACTTCGTTTATCACATTTGCTACAGATAGATATACTTATTGTATATTTTCACTGTTATAATTTTCAAGAAAAATCAATTAGATCTGTTTATGAATCGAATAAAAAATTCTTTATTAAAAAATTCTAAGAATAATCAATGTTAAAGTATCAATTAGAAAATTGATTTGCATAAATATAATGGTTTCATTTTTTAACTTCAATTTTCGTTTAAATAGACTCACAATCAGTATAATATGCGATAATTCTTCATGTATGCATATGTATATCATTCTTCAAATACTTGAAGAACAATGCACGATTATAAATGGAAAATTATGTTTGATATCTCCACAAAATTATTCAAATATCATCACAGATTGTTACATTAAACTACCATATTACACAACAACTCCTTCAATGCAAATTTATTTGCATTGTGATCTAAATGTTGTTGGGAAAATTAGTTAATTAATTATCAGCTATGCTACGTTTATCACAAAATTAATGAGGCTGAAACATTTAATACTGGTTTATTCACAGAATAAAAATCGAAGAATTTCAATGAGTTAAACATTAATAATGGAATTAAGAGCTACATAAAGATGAAACTTGGGCGAAGAGGAAAGCATGAGCGGAAGAAGAGGAAGGAAAGAAAACGACGAGGCAGCTGTTACGGTCCCATTGTAAGCCCGTCCAGCGCTCTGCAATTATTTACCGGCACGTAGAGACCGGCGAGAAACATCACGCGAGAACAGAAACGCCCGACGACTTATGGTACTTCAAGACACGAGACAGTCACCGATCGTGCCTCGTGCGAATACGCGCTGCTTTTGCAATGCAAAATCTGCGTCTAGCGCGTAATACGCCTCATTCGTCACAAGTAGCAATGCAGTGCTGTTCGCCACGGCGTTACTAAATCTCCGCCACGGTAGTCTCCTTCTAGATAAGGAATTAGCAATGAGAGAAAGTTGGAGCAAAAATTTTATTTTTTTTCTCACCGACACGAATAGATAATATACATACGAGGAGAATGTCAATAAAAATAATTTAAACTCAGCAAAAATACTATTATAAATGCAAAATAATATGTATTATTTAAAATTCAAAGAGTTTAATCTCCTTAATTAATGTATACGTTTAAATATAAGTAAAAAACAATAATAAGATACCGTTATATGAATAAAGCAAGTAAAAAAAACCAATACGCGGTCGGGACAATACATATCTTTTAATCCTAATAATAGATGATATTTTTATATGTAAATTTTTTTAAAGATATATATTTTTCAGTTATAACAAAAATTGTGCGCTGCTATTAGACTTCATAACGCAAACTCTAAAACTGAAATAATATCATAATTAAATTGATCATAATCAATTTAATAACGGTGCTAAAAAATACTGCAGATGATTACCATCTCCGTTTTCTGCTCTCAGAAAAGAGCGAAAATGCGTGACGGTATATCTTTTATAAGAAGCGATCTCATTGTATTTCACTCTATTTTCTTATTCAAGAGACAGACAATTCTTCAGCTTTAATGAGGTAGTAGTAACTTAAACGTTAAATCGGCATCCAGCAATTCATGATCTTTCTGCGAAGTGCTGCGAGAGCTTTATAGACCAATTTGCAGTCTTAACATGGTCTTTAATTCAACATTCTAAAGTTTTTTAACGCATCGTTATTCTTTGCGATTTTTTGTGAAACACAAATTGTAAACTTTATTATTAATAACATACATTATTATTTCATCTAAAAACAATAAGTTGGATACGTGTACGTTTTACATACATGATGCGACATTCACTGGATAAATCATTTCACGATAATCGCGTGATCGCGATATCGCAGATTTGTACGATGTCCTTCCACATCTCTCTTTGCCGCGTCAGCCAGCAACTTCCAGGCGAAACTACCCACGCGTAATTTCTTGATGAAGCGGTCGTTTGCGAAGCGACTTTAGAACCATGAAATCATATTTGCGGAGACTTCGACGAAGTGCCTACAAGAGCCCTCGAGTATATATCTACAGATCTGTAGAGCAAATGGCTATGCTGCGTTATTACGTGTGAAAGCAAATCCAACTGTAACGGCTAGACCTGAAGTTACGAGCCGAGAGTGACAACTTTGATGATCGTTGACGATCGAAATGTGCCCGTACTTGGAATCTCAGAGAAACCTATTCACGATTCATTTTACAGAATTGAATCGTAGAAGAATCGTATTGTCTAATACATGAATAGGTTAAATTAAACGTAATTGCCTTAATTTACGCAATCGTTTAATCCATACTGCTAGGTACTGACGCTATTAATCGAGTCATGATGAGGCTTACGTTCAATTAATGGAATGCAGAATCAAGAGATGTACCCGGTTCGGTTTCATTTAAGTGCTATAGCAGATAAACGTTCAAATAACAAACCGTAGTGGAAAGACTGCATACATATTCATAGACACAAAATCGGTAAACTTGCATTATAGTGCCTACGTGTGGAGAGAGATATTCCATTACAATAGGGCTGCTTCCCGGGTTGATTCATCGAACTGGTACGCTATGTTGTGGTCACACGTTAATATTAATTACCATTCAACCAGCACGCATTTCCTCTTGTAAATACGTCAGTAGATATACCGCAAATATCTGTATATTCCATGATAAATACATTAAAGAGACAGACAGAGTGTTACAAGCCTGTCTAATAGGCATTTAGTTTATAGAACCTATCTATAAAAATCAATCCAAATATAATTGTTTATAATGTTAATAGATCATGTATCACAATATTGTTGTTTCAATTAGCTCTCTTATTTTAAGTATATACTATAAGATATATCGCAAATGTAGTAGTACGTCAGATTTATTTCTTTAAAAACTGAAATATAAGGAAACAAATAACTCAAATAATATATAATTATAATTGTAATAAAAAAATAAAAAATATTTAAATGTGTTATTTCTCAAACTTTAAGTAAGACATATCGTTAAAAAGTTTGGTAACAAAAATTTAGATATATCGTAAGTAGTATGTATTATCCTGAGATGATGGAAGAGGGATGCTTGTATTGCTTGGAGATTATACTTATCTCACACTATTCGCGTATGTAATCACCAGAGAAAATTTCGGTCATACGTTACGCCGAACAAAAATTACGGAGGCCCCATTTCAAACGTGTCCAAAAGTTGGTAATAAGCAGGTTAAAAGTACGAGGGTAGATGGTATATATAAGCCTCAAGGCTCTGAAAATTGGGGGACTCGTATAATCCCCCCCTCTTACACGGAATTGAGATTAGTGTATTCGTGGTAACTCGATGGTGTCCACCGACATCGCACACTCGAATTGCTCTCTATACAGAACAAACTCGCACCATCGCGGTCCAGACAATTTGCAGTGAAACGAGATAACTTTGTTCCTTCGAGACGGCAGTTGGACCGCTTCTTTCGTCGCACGGATTTCGGGTGAGAGAGCAGCTTAGTGCCACACTCGGGTCAGATTTGTAAGAACCTGAATGAAAAAAATGTTCTTTTTCGTGCATTTCTTCGGATAACGCGACTCCGTCATAAATCGTTCGTTGAACTGTAGAGTTTCTCATTGAGCTAGTGATTTAAAGGCTCATTCGCGGCACGTCCGCGATACCGGGATAAATCGAGATAACACAGAATGATCATTCGCAATATAATCCAAACTATGAAAACGTGCCGACGCAAATGCGATCGCGCGCGAGATAGGTCAGCATCATATCAATAATAATAATAATAATAATAATAATAATAATAATAATAATAATACAATGCTATGTATTGACTGTGCCATTTTAATATCAGTTGGATAAAATATATATATATATATATATATATAATAGTTAACCAATAGGTAATTATAGAGTAATAACAGAGCCACAAGCATTCGTTGACGTATACTGTTACGCGAAACTATATCGTGCATACGAAGGCGACCATACTTCCTGCCAAAATAATCAGCATCGTTTCGAGACTTCTTATTGCTTGTGCACGCGGTGCACGCTTCCTCAGGAAGTCGTAATATCAGCGACTCGAATAACACGTTTCGATCATAACCCGATATTCCCGCATTCCAAGTTACCGCGTCGATTCGTGACATCAGTAAATGAGGATACTGAAGACGCACGCGCCACATTTCCGCGGAACTATCTGCAAAGCTGGCCGGCAGTTACAGTGAAATTGCCGACGGCATAAGAAACACGAGAGCGCATAAAGTTTATTACAAGTTTATCATGGGATCTTGAACCCACGATTTTCCCTCCGCCCACGAAGGTGAAGGTGGTAAAGGCACGTTCGACCTAAAAATAAAACTCACGAGTCAGTGGCGAATCGAGGTCGCACTATGAACGGTGACCTTGTCAGTTTGAAACAAAGCGAGATTAAAATCTGAGATTCAATGACGGACCCACATATGATATGTGAAGTATTTGCGCACAATGATGTTGAAGAAAAGAATGAAATTTTAGCAATTTGTAAGCGCACGCAGTAAGCTTCCGTAAAATAAAATCAGATCTATTCCGTAGAAAAATATCAGATTTCACGTCATATCTGTAAATTCCATCAAATAATATTTAATATTTTTTATTATAACGTAACTTCGAGTTCTTTTCTTTACTCTCTCAATTCTTTGAAATAGAATTTCACTCTGAAGAGTAAAAAATTAAGTCAGTTTTGAAAGAGACTTAATTTTCAATCTTTAAGAATGAGATTTTATTCTTCACAGTGAGATTCAATAAGTTCTTTAAAAGTTATAGAAAGTAATTTTCAAGTTTAATGCCTTATTATAGACAAAGGAAAGCGCATCAGTATAGTGATACGTATATTTTGATTTTTAACACGTGCATTTGATAATAATAACATGTGAAGCTGAAGACTACATAAACTGATGGCTTAAAGAATATAGGGGGTAATCGTGATCCTCGCTATCGATATGGCGCCTCCGCTATCAGTCGCTGTAAATATCTCCGGTAACAGGCTAAGACTAAACCAAGCGACTCGATACGCGTGGTCACGATAAGATAACCCTTCATAGAAATGCTCGTCGCGTCTGGCAAATGAACCATGCGTGGTAACGTAATACCTATCCAAGATGGCGCAGAACGAGAGGCAGGCGAGGAAGATTATTAAACGATGATGAATGTCTTGTTAGTCGCACGTACCCGCAGTTCTGAGCTTCACACGCAAGCATTTATCAATTACGTGCTATTTTCATCGATGAATTCGGCCGTGTCTGTAGGATATAAATTATGATGCGAGCAAGAGAGCGAGACGATCGCGCTTGCTCACTATTAGCACGCAGCTGAATTGCTAAAATCTATTACAACAAATCTTGTTAGTTAATTTTATAACACGCGCCAATTAAATCCCACCGATAATATCCTGTCGAACTCCACTCAACGAATGATGGTTTCTAAATATGGCAGGAATCGATCGTGGTTCTCAGAGAATCGAGCACGGCGTCTCCTCATGAAATTCTGGCGAATGTCGAAAGTAATTAATTAATCACGTTTCCGGCATTCTCGCTGGCGCACAGCCAAAACTTGCCGGAAATCCTGCAAACTGCATCGGATATCTGCGAGAAATTTAGCTAAGATCTTCTTCATGTATCGAGAGAATGAGCCAAATTTCGTAAGATATCCGAGATTGCATAAGATTATTTCTCCATGTACTACATTTCAGTAATAAAAATAATAGAAAAAAATTCGATTACTTGTAATCGACGACTACTAAATAAATGTCATAATAATTTTATACTTTGGAACAACAATGATATATCTACACAATACATCTATCCACGAAGAAAGTTTCATACAATGAAACGCCAAATTTGCTTCAACACGAAAACAAAGATGTTAACTTCAGAGACACGAATCGGGATGGCGGAGGCTGTGGGGTTCCGTATCTTCGTTGTACATTGGTCGAGCAGGAAACACATCTGTCGCCTTCCGAAAATGGCGAATAGTCACAGCGAGGGCGTCAGGCGGTGACACGTACATACAGAATATTATAATAAACTTTGGCGCGAGAGGGGAAGGTACACGCTCGTCGAACAAAACGCTTTTGTCGTTTCGTGCAACAAAGCCGGACTGACGGTGGCGGAATAGGCTCGCATAGAGCAGAAATGAGGGGGAGGGTTTGCGGTCCACGAGCGGCTCAGTAACCACGAAGTACATAAAGCGGAAACCGAATACCATCCACCGTGTGCCGGAACCGTCCGTTGCTGGGCTGGTCACAGTTAACCGTCGTTGCAGCCTCCTGTCTCGTCCTAACGCGTTCCGATAACGAATTTTACTTTCTTCTCAACGTTATAATTTCTCGCGGGCACGAAAATTGTACTGACAGCATGGAAAGGGAGGAACGAGATGGAAAAGCGACGCGCTGCCGCTCCCATAATTCCGTTTCGCTGCGTATCGGGGTCCGAGATGCATCGCGACGTTGTCGTTAGGGAGCGTCTTTACTGCCGCCCCCGTAATAGAACTATGCGAGATGAGTCATCCGATGGGGTCCGCGGCACCCCTACGGAACAGCAGTCGCTTCAACGAGGGTGGTTCGATAATAAACGGGGACCTTCGCGAGGTCCAACGCACTGAGAGACGACGATAAAAAGGATAGCGTGGAAAAGTTTCGCTTCGTAAAGTCGGAACGTAATTCTGTTCTCTCCGGAATCTCAGGGGACACAGCGTAGTTTCGCAACTTACGACAATGACGAACGATGCGAGGAAAACCTGCGACGACCACTTCAAGCTATTTTACCACGCACACTTGCGTGCAATGACCATTTATATACATTGTCAAAAAGGCATGCAAATCTTATTTATAAGATAGACAAATAGATTTTTTTAAAATCTTTAGAATAAGAAAAATAGTATTATTTCCATGAATAATATTTTCACAGTGATATATATATATATATAATATAATAATCATATCACGAAAAGATATATTCTCGGATATATTTTAATACGATGCTGAGACATATGCTATTGAGAAACGTTTAATGCGCGAATTTCTCGGACGCAATTTCATAATTTCTGCAATAATAAGCATTTCCGAGATAACGAGGCGACATTTGTGATAATCCGCTGTTTATGCCAGAGATAAAGTTTTACGAATTCAAATTTTATCATGGTCGAAACATTCGTCAGATAATCGACTTTCCAGCGCGTTCGACCAATTATAGTTACATCAAACCTCGGAGAAATTCGAGGGGTGAAATACAAAGGGACGATGATAAAGACGATGGAGAATAATCAAACTTCCGCGTGCGTGAGCCCCTACGCATTTGTACTGAATTATGACTGCGTCCCGCGTTAGCTGTAATAATACGTGCCTTCATCCGAAGGGTGACGAGCAGTCTCAATATTCAAAGATTTCAAAGTCATTTACGTAAAGATTATCAGATAATACATCTTTCTGACGTATACAATTAAGTAACGCACTAATACCGATTACTTATCGTCTGTCAAAAATAACCAATGCAAAATCCAGTTCCAATTATCATATCAGTATCGATAAATCATGATCACATTTATATCGGCTTCTTGTCAAAATTCCTAACGTTCCAAGGAGTGACTGGCACGATCAACTAACTCATGCGAATTAAGTTACTGGCCAACAAGTCCGTTAACAGCCCGTTTAAAAACTGTCAACAGCGAGACAAGATGCATGAACGGGAATTAAAAGCGCCCCGTCAGCAGCGGCGGCGAGAAGGTATAAGGACATTGCCCGGCGCGCAATGCGGACCACACGAGACGAGTCGATGTTCTAACTTCCTCCTTCTTCGCGAGATATAAGTTGCAGCGAAGAGGAACGTGAATATAAATGAGACTAACGAGCCCTCTGTGATGTCGGTAATGATGGTGGATTACAGTCGGAGAGCTGGGTCGGCGCGCACGGTCAGCTTCGTCGGATTCCACGCCGTTGCTGTCATGACTCGCAGCAATATAGCCTTGCGCGCAGTTTTATCGCGAGAATCCGACGCGAAGATCTGCAGTTTCCACGCGATTCGTTTTCTCATTCTCTTACCGCCGCGAATAGCGAAAGCTGCGTTAAACATCACGTTTCGATGCAATAATGGGCACATAAAAGCGGCTAAAAGAGGACATTAAACGCATCGCGTTATCACAAATGCAGCGAGAAGACGTTTTATTCATGAAACTTCGTCACGTCGTCTCATATATAGATTTCGATTGTAGTTGCAGATTACATCTTGAACTATAATGCAATAGATATAATGTTGCTTTTTTGTTTCAAAAATTTCGAACGCAAATAAGCGAAGACCATATTCGAGTTCTTGATGCCTAATAGTATTTTTGTGTGAATAAATTTCCAGTTCAAGCAAACTTCGCGCGATCATTTGTCAATTTCAAAACCCAGTCCTAAACTGAAGTTGGAGCGCGTAATATTACAAATTAAACTAATTAATTAAATCGACAAGCAATTTTAATGATACCGATACTACAAAGAATTTATTGCGAGAAAAATATCATCCCAAGTCTTAAAAAAAATTTTAGTCTATTAACTCTTTACTACCAACATGAAATTTTGTTGCGTTAGTAGCGACGTGGTATCTGTGAAACTCGTTCATTATTTTTTGGAAATATCTGAAATAATTACTTTTATGTATACATATATAACGTTTTAGTACAAAGATATAATATCAGTTTAGTTTTACATAGTTTTTGTTTTTAAATAATGATTATTCAAAAAACAAAAAAGTGTATATTTTTCTAATATAGGACTGACATTTTTACCGAACAATTATTAAAACTATTTTTCACATCACTTCAAAAATTGTATTTCTAGGTTGAAGAAAGTTCAGTAATGATGATAATACTAGCTTTTTATTGATTCAATATATAAAATATCTGCAATAGTTTTTGAACCATAAATTTTTTAACTTAATTTGCTGATATTATGAGATCATTATCATGAACAAAAGGATACAAATTTACGTTACATATATATCCATAAATACTTTGCTTCTCATACCAAACTTTCTAAGTGTTAATCAGATAGTAGAACAGTTATTATATATATATATATATACATATAAATAGTTTTCGAATATTACAAACAGGATTTTTGCACTCGATGCAATTATGATTTGCTTTGCGATTCTTCTTCCTAGGATAAAGAGAACAGTGTTTTCTTTCTATTAATCGTTGACTCTAGCTGATGATTTGTTAATTATTTCTTGTAATGGATTTTTAAATTTTGTTACAAGCAAGTGCCATGGAATTTTTGATCGTTTTATTGGTGTTAAGTAACTTTTCGCAAAATTGTGAGGCTCAGAAATCGGAATGGGGTCTCACAAACGCCATGTAGTAAAGGGTTAAAACTTCGAAAAATACCAAATTTATCAAAAGAAGGAGTTATCTTGCAGATAGGAATTTATTCTGATTATATATTTAATTATGAAATATTTGTTTAATAATATATTTAGCACAGTTTCAACAATCATTGTATAATAAAGATATCTGCTTCTATTCTGATATCGCTCCATATTGAAAATTATAATACCTATTCTCGATGCACGATCATATATATACTTTCGATATCCGTTTTTCCCTTTACAGTAGCCCTGCGCTATCAAAGGCTTATAAGAGTGCGGAACCCGCGAGAAATTGAGGTGGTCTACCGTTGAGCATACTCCTTTATCATTAATCACGCATATCGGTCGGCAGACACGAGCATGAATAATTGGCAGTGCGGTCCGACCGTGAATGGTTCTTTTCTCTTAAACCAATTACGCGCCACCGCGGATCTTGCCAGCGGATACGAAAATCCCATAATGATTATCGAAGAAGTCGTTTCACTGTAATCTGATATTTATGATTTAAATTATCCGCACGCTAGTTTTCCAGTTGTTTGTAAAAAACAAATTATGTGAAAAAAAATGTTAAAAATTTTCTCTCGATAAAGAGCATGGATACGTGTCCAAAAGTCATATTTTCTCCCCTAAAGTCGATTCAGAAATTTATATACATACTCTAACGAGCTTTCATACTTTCACACGCGAATTTTTTTGCAAGTGCCCACGCACGCAACCGGTCCGGAACGCGAGGCGCCGCAGCAAAGTAGAAATAAACTTTATGCCGTTGAGATTAACCCGGGATAAAAAAAAAACAACACCGACGACGATCTCACTCTCTCACCGAGGAAGGAACTTCTCCCATCAGTCTCGTGATCACGTAATAACTTAAACGCCACCCAGCGGCAAAGTTTATTTCCCCATAAAGCTCCGAAGTCGCTGGAGCCAAAAAGTCATGGTTCGCGGCCAATAACGATTGCTGTCCTGTTACTATGATGATAACCGCGGCATCGAATAAAGCCCTATCAGATTCTGCATCGAGGATTGTACCGCGGTTGCGTATTGGACATTTGGAGTGGGACAATGAGGATGAGTTATGTCATACCCGTGGTTGACAACGGATTACAGTCGGTCAAGTCCCAATCTCTCGCACACAATCGCGATTTCTATCTACATTGCACAGTCTGGACTTAAGGAGAGGCATACATATTTTTGAATCATTGTAAGAATAAAAATTATCAATGAGAAAACTTCGCGCTCGTACCGGAAAAATCAAATTTTCGACAACAAATCGTGATAATTGGGATATAATGAAACTGCGTGCTCTATATATATATATACGAAGAATTGAAAAAACAAAGTATCATATCGTAGATTACAGGCCGAATGTAAAGACAATGTCTTACGTACACTTTGACAAATTACATATACTCCAGAAATAACATGAAACTTCTTCAAGTGGACACGTAATCCGTCTGTGCTCGGAAACAATGTCGAGTTTGACTTTACTTGCATGTGTATACATTGCGTTCTCTACTATCTTACACACATATATATATATATATATATATATA
>NW_017259557.1:588984-612945 GCF_001594045.1 Atta colombica
TATAATATATATTGGTGTCTGCGTTAACGTAGAACACCTTGGCCGATTTCATTTCATCATTGCGATCGTATGTTTCCGTTATACAATCCGGTCATCTGTGATCAATTTCATTGCTTTCGAGAGCAGAACATTTTGAAATATAATAAATCAATATTCTCGAAGCAATTTTACTTTCAGTTGAAACGCGTTATATAATACAGCTCTCAAAAAAGTAGAAAAGAGATTACTCGAAATACTATATACTTTTAAAAGAGTTTTTATAATATAAATTACTTGTGTAACTTTTATCGATTAAAGATATTTCTTTTTATTTACTTATAAAATCTCTCTCTTTCTCTCTCTCTCTCTCTCTCTCTCTCGCCGAATTTTAGTTTACATTCATGTAGTTTTTTTCTTTAAGCCTTTAAATTCATGTATTTATTGTTAGTTTTTGTTTTATATCACATATATTTCACTTTTTTGGCCACATTTTTTTCCACATGATATTTTTATTTCGTGCGGTGCCGACACATACACAGTCATTCTAAATTTATATTTCCCGTTCTTGTTCCGTTAAAACGATGAAATTTATCACAGCGACGATGCTCCACTACAGATAATAAAAATGTGTCTAGAATAAATAAAGCAAATATTCTTGAGAAACAATATAAAAAATAGGGCTAATGAGTTGGGACGAAACTTGGTGCATAATTCAAAATGACATTATTTATTTGAAAAAAAAAAAAAAAACGTAATAAAGTATGAACATTTCAGTTCGACTTTGAGTCATCTTCAGAAAATTAAATCGAATAAAACTGCACTATCGTTCTTTATTGCACATGACTTGCAATCAATCCTTATTTTCAAAAGTATCCAGTTATAAATGATTAGTAGATCGAGTGATAACAAGATCAAATATAAAGAAACATTACAATTAATAAAATTATGATATAGTATAAAAGTAATATAAAAGAAAAAAATAAATTATCAAAAGACAGTCAGTAGGTATAAAAATATCGTAAGAAATGAGTGTTTAAAATGTAAGTACACAGTCAGTATTAAAAAATGATTCTTGAAAAAATTACATTAAAGTAGATTTTTATACAAATATTATCTTTGTAATCGTAATATCACTTATCAATGCAAATATAAAGATTGATATAAAGATTTTTTTGTATATTTTATACAAATTAAATACTAACATACATTTTTTACTCGAATATGTTAATCTACTCATAACATAGCGGGATATAAGAAAATCTTCATTACAATTTCAATATTTGATTAAGTCATGCTCATATACGAGAACTTTTTTCCTCTGGCTTCAACTCAATATACCAAACGCATATATAAGCTTAAAGACAAAATAAAACTACGGTCCCATCCATGAATTAGCATAATATGTTAATGACACTTGCAACGTATTAGCATAGCACGGAGACTCACTGTGCCACCTACTGCCTCCTGTCGACTTCCTGGATGATGCAATTAATAATTTCGCTATATTACTTAACGTGTGCCACCGTGCCGGATTAAAAACACACCACAGCTATCTACCTACGTTCCAACCGTGTCGTCTGCAGGAAACAGGCGGCTGAGGAACCGCGGATGTACGGGTCGTCGCACATTTACGTAAGACAACGACAGTAGCGTAAAAACGACCAAAGGGGCCGCAGGATTAGCAGAGAGCTCACCTCTCCTTTTTCCTCTCTCGGTGTATCTCGGCGCTGCAGAGTCGAGAACCAAATTAGCAAGGGGGCTTATTACCGCGGTTGCAGCTGTGCGCCAGTAATCCACCGCCGCTGGTGTTCTCTTCCCGGGTATGCGTAGTCGTGTAATCGTGAAGTTCTTCGCGGTACGTTATTGTCTCTAATTTAAACCGGTGATTTCCTGTCACTCTGGGCCGCGGCTAAGGTTGCGGCGCTACGTACATACTCGCTCTACGAGCGAATGCCTGCTCGCCCATTCATTCGCACGCCCGCTTGGCCGCCGCCGGCTGGTTCGAGAACAGGATTACGTAGGCTAAATCAGTACTACGCAAAGTGACGGTGGTTCGCGGATCGGTACACCAAGTCGAGTTTCTCAATTAGCTCACGATTTAAGCACATAGTAAAAACACATGAGATAAATAATTATTTATAATTCTTGATTCATAAAATTAGACATTCAACTTTATTACCATTATATTTGCATTTCATGAACATGTACGAAAGAAAAAGCAACTTCGTTAAACGTATCGTCTATAACTACGTTATTTTACACATATTAATGATATTAAGAAAAGTATTGAAGACTGTTAATTAGACCAATATTTCATGTGTCTCTATTGTGGCAAGATAAATTTTTCGTCAATTTCTTGGGCTTTCGAGTTTTTCTAGATTTGCAATAAGTTTACTGGTTTGTCATATCGAATAGTTGAGGAGCACTGAGCATTACTTTGGTATGCATGTGGAATAAGCGTAGGTTTCTTCGACGTTGACCACCGGCAACGCAACTGACGTCGCATAGAGAACGCATAAGCGGAGGAAGCGATCGTGCGAGGTCCAAGAAAAGTAAGGACGAAGAGCTTTGTCAGCAATCTTCTCAGAAAGGAGAATACTTATTTTTTATAAAAATATAGTCTCACTCACAAGTGGAATACTTAATGCTTAGAAATATTATATTCAAGTGAAAAGACATGAAAGTCGGGTTGAGATAGCTTTCGCGACGCAGACATTTATATAATCTGCAAGGAAACAAAGAGAAATTTTAGTTTGTATCTCATATTTTCAGAGTGTTAATAATAGCTAATATTATTTTGTGTGTTACGTGACACTCAAAATATTACAGACGATATTGCTAAGCGCGTTATTTAAAAGTACCTTCAAAGTTTTTAAGTCTTTTATAGTCGTTAAACGCAGACCGAAATGTTATTATGAAACATTGGCAACGGTATTCCGCACGAAGAACGATCGGCGACGATCGGTCGGTCGGTGCCACATGAGAAAAGCTGTTCTTCTTTACGACACACAAACGATCTCTCGCAAGCCCCGCAGTACTGTACAAGTATACTAATGCGAAACCGGTCGAGCTATTATTTTTTTATGACGTAATTATCGTCAAAGCCTGCCCTGCGCTCGATTGGCCCGGGTTTGGACCCGCTCTCTGTCCCTCTTTCTCCGTTACTTCTTCCTGTTCACCCTCTACCATCCATCTCTTTCATTCTCTCTCTCTCTCTCTCTCTCTCTCTCTCTCTCTCTCTCTCTCTCTCTCTCTCTCTCTCTCTCTCTCTCTTTTCCCCTCGTAATCGCTCGTAAGGGCAGACCAATCTTCGACGTTCTGATTTTGTTACAGACTGCGGGAGAGAGTTTTAGACCCACGTAATTTCCACGTTATTAATCCCAGGGTCGTGCTGCATTCCCATTTGCGCCCGAGCCATCGCACACCCTCCCGGTCGAGGACTTTTCCCCGACGATCGGTGTAATCGTGGTTCGTTCGGATTACTCCCGAGGCTCTTGTATATATACAAAGTACGTACTCTACGTAGATTCTTTGATAAAATATTCTCTGTACAATAAAATATACACATACTACGAACTACTACTAAAACGATTTCAAGCACTCGTTATCGAAATCACATGATACTAGTATATTTCTTTATAATTTGAAAACTGAATAACCGTAAAAAGAATTGTAAATTTAATGACAGACGTGATTAAGAAAGCATTGGTACAGCAACAATTTCGAATGGTATAAAAATATGTTGTTCGTGAAGAAAATGCATTCTCGCGGAAAATTTAATGATATTTTTCGAAGAATATAATTCTTTACAAATCGAAGCTACTATTAAGCAAGTATTGTTTCGATTTCTCGAGCTTCCTCCAAATGTATTTTACGATACTCGGTGTTATCTTGTTGCAGCACGAACCTACGTGATGAAACAGTTTCAGAAAACAGCTAAACAGCTTTTAACGCGAGAATATACGTGTAAACGAACCAACCTCGGCGAGAGGAGTATGTTAAAAATATATATATGTTCTTATTCTGTGCAGCGGGCATGGAACACCGTGACGCTTTAGGTTTACAGTTAGTATATTCACTTCTATATATAGAAATGATGAGATTCAGTTCTACATACAAAATACATACATATGATATAATCTCAATGTTTTACGAATAATTCATATTTGAAATCGCTTTGTCATATCTTCCACCGTTTTAATTTCAAAATAAAACAGGAAAATCTGGTAAGCCAAAAGGAAATAAATCCCTCTCTGCGCAGTGGAAATGCATAAAAGAAAATGCATGAAAAACAAGCTTACAAAAAATATTTTTCCGTTCGACGTTATATAATTTCCGCGCGGATTTATTTCTCATTTGGCGGGGCTTTCGCGCACGAGAGAAAGAATCGCCTTGCCATTCGTTTCCATTTTGACGTTGCAGTTGTCAAAATTGCATAATTAATGACACTGATCGTACAAAAATTTCGTATTATTTCTTTCCACATGAAAACAGCCTCTATTTACTTCAAAGCACATTGACCGGCCAGTTGGGCGCGAATGAATACCGAATGGAAAATAGAATTTTAATGAAATCGCGCATCGAATTACCTACAGTTCTGTTATCCGTCATACAGATTTCATTTCTCTGCCACTCGTTCTGTGTGACTCCTATACATTGTTTTATCATAATCTTCTTAGCGCTACTGTCACAAAAAGCTGCTAAATCCGCTTACACGTAAACGCGATCGGGATCGGACGACTATTCGTCGCGTTACTGAATGAACAACATTGGAGGGAGAAACGCGATAGGACGCAGCGCGAAAAACTCATTAACTCGTTCGCTAATAATATCACGAAGCATCACGTTTATCCATGATATTCATTGTAACATTGTAACTGTACTACTAAAGTTTTATTTGTTATCATATGATTACCGAGTTTCCCGTTATCCCGATATTACGCGATGGACTTTTTATGTTAATATTCGTAACAACTACATGCTTCATACAAGTTTTAAAATTATGTCTTCGTTAATATTAATACATGAGATATGCATATTGATTCAATGGAACCGTCAGCTACGATGATTCTATAAATATTATACATGCCATAAATAAGCATTAAATGTATATAAATTTTTTCCTAATTAAAATGTGCAGATTCCGGCGTATGTGAAATCGATAAAACGACGACGCGTACATGTATTCGATTATTCGCCGTATACGTGCAGCTGCCACTCAGGAAATTAACTGTCAAGATAGCTTCAAAGCAATGCATTCTTTGGCTCGGCGATTGTCGATCCACGAGCGCGTTGAATAAGAAGAAATACAGCAAGTCATTATATAACGAATTGGTGATACAAAGAGAATGATGAAGGTGCAACGATAAATTCGAGTTTAACTAACTTTTTAAAGACACATTTCGTTTGCTGCTGTATGATCCAGGAAATGTAAACCACCAAAGTGAAAAATAAATAACTTCATTACGTATCCTGATGCTTTGAAAGGAAAAATCTCGGATAATAATTTTCCATTCGCGTAATTAATTTTTTCCTTCCGTTGCTTTTCAAACTTTTGCCCGTAAATAATTTTTCGGACAGCACAAAAAAAATGCCATCATTTATCACGAGTGTACTATTACAAAGGAGTGAGCAGGCTTGTTTCCCAGAGTGTATACCTGCTGGTGTGAAGACCTTCGCAGTGCCAGGTGTTTGAGATTATGTGCTTACATTTAGAAGAGATTTTCTATCAAGGGAAAAATAACTCAAACATTGCATTATCGCTACGTTATCGTCAAATAAAATCAAGTGCCATAAATTTTCTCATTTCCGTTTTCATATTTTATTTTCCGTAGTTTTAAATCACGCGTAAAAATTTATTCAACAAAATCTAATCATAATTAGAAATTGAAGTAAAAATTTTCACTTCTCTTGATTTTTCGCCCAGAGAAGGAAATTACACAGCGGAACTCTCGAACAATAATGCTGTCGACAGCATTTTATTTCGTTGCAATCTACTCGTACTTTTATTCACAGTTTATTTTATTTCATCGTGGCGTGCGAGGCGCGATTATTAAAATTCAAATTAATCTGTCGCACCTGTTACTGCGTTTCATTTGTTTGGACGATTACGAAAGCTCGAGGAATCTCAATGTCGTCGAGAGTATTATACATTACACACAGGTCAATGACTCAAAACTATTCGAGACCCATAAAAATGGCGTGCATATATACGCGTAATCATGATTGCGATCGCGAGTATCTCTGAAGCGGAAAACCGAACGACGATGGCGGCGGTCGAATAACCGATAAGATAGTAAAATTGACGATAGTATCGATCGCTCGCGCGACTTGTTCCTGCCGATCGGGTTCGTAAGGTTCTTGGCATCCACTCATGGAAAGTCGGACGATCCGGAAAACCTTAAGACCGGGTCAGGTCAGGTCAAATATATCGCGTCACGATATCGGACGTTTTTCGAGCGCGCAATGTATGTATCTCGCAT
Organism: Atta colombica; assembly: GCF_001594045.1. NCBI lineage: Eukaryota > Metazoa > Arthropoda > Insecta > Hymenoptera > Formicidae > Atta > Atta colombica. The sequence continues at coordinate 595,446 of NW_017259557.1, forward strand.
GCTGCTCTTTTTATATGCACGTATCAAGAATAAGTCTTATTGCATTAATTAGAATTCTGTTAGATTCAACCAGAAAGATAAAAATCAAACATTTATAGTCAAATCGAAAATTTAATCAAGAAAATTCAAACAAATAATAACAAAAAAGTAGACGATAGGACTCGACGCAGAGTACTTGCTCCAATAAAATTTAACTTTAATAATTATATAAAATCGCCAAAGATGAAAAAACAGGATTAATATGTACGTTATGTACGGTTTTATTGCTGATGAAAGTTCAGTTTAAGTTTTCATCAGCAATATTTTAATTTATAAAAAAAATTGTTACAAGCAGAAAACTTATATGACGTTCGCGTCCTTATAATTTTAATATATTTAGTTAAGAAATTTAGGAGCCTATTCTGTAACTCTTAACGACTGTACAATATCGTTACATTGTCGTTGCGCAGCTTTTTTATTATATACAAAACCTTTTTACGATAACCAGAATTCTGATTGGTATAATTAAAATTTATTTTATGTATTTGCATTTCATGATACAACCAGAACATTTCTCAATGTATATATAAAAAATATATGTGTGTGTGTTTTTAATTTAGATTTTTTTTCTACAAATACTTGGCGTACATACATGTTCTTCGCCTTTTTCATGCTCTGCTTACGATGTGAGTGGTAGCGAGTCTACGTCGGGTAGTTTCCAGGGAACTCGCATGAACACTTACGAGAACGTGAGTGACATTTCGGGGGTGCAGTTCATGTACAAGCTCGTGCAAGCTATAACGCGATTCGCTGCTTTTTCCCAAACAAAACTCGATTAGATTTGCACCATAATCGAGTAAGAGCTGTCTGCCGATGGAATTATTCAGAGAGAGCGCGCGAACACACCATATGACATTCGAGCCAAACGAGTACCAAGCACAAATGAGTAGCAGAAAACGAATGAGGAGCAGAAAGAAAGAGAGAAAACAGCACATCGCCTTGCTTATACACAGTGGCGCTCATTAGACGGAACCACGACGAAAAAAATACTGTGTTGTAGCCGGATTCGTAATGCACACTCTCGATATACTTTTGATATGATAGATGCCAAATAAAATCGATACTGTTACCTACCGATAATGAATAAAGGAATTACACGGAGATATATGAATATTGACAATATTAGAAATCAATAGCTCGAAATGGAACGACGGTCTTTTTTCGGAGGCAATAATTTATATTATAAGCTGCGATGCGGCAAAGTTAGAATAACGGTCGTGCTAAACTTTCTACTCCATAGTTTTTTTGTTTTTGCGACTAGCAAGTTTCCCGCAGGTTATCACAGGCAACCGATTATCGTAAATTTACTGTCCGATCGTAGAAATACGCTTCTACGCGTTAATGCGTGCACACGCAACAGAATGTTTTGCGCATCGACAGCGCATTGAGATTAAGATATGACTGGTCTCATAAATACGCGCCGAATTGCATACGAGTGGCAGCCTGACTCAAGCGTAAAAAAAAAAAATTTTTTTTTAATGAAGTTGCACGTTTAACTCCGTGGAGAGTGAACACCCGCTATCTTTCGCGTTTCGCCTCGCTTTCCTTCGTAAAATTAGTCGCGCTCTCGAGAATCATCGTCTTTCGACCGCAGGATAGAGACGAGGACGCAGCAGCTGCTCCTTCGCGTCAAATGCAAGACGTAGTTGTGTTGTGCTGTTACTTTTATACTCCAGGCGGCCTTTTATCCAGCATATTTATCGTCGTTCTTGAATTCACGATTCGTATAGGCGCGTGTCTGCGAGACTGCCTCTCTCCTGTTGCCCTCGAAAATCAAATCTGCTGACGACGAACACTCGATTTCGTTCGAAAAATAATGCGATACGTGTTTCTGGATTAGTCATTCTTATATATTTTTTATTTATGAGTCTCTCAGAACTAGATAATTTTAATTTATACGGAAAGAACGATTTTGTTAAAGTATTTAAAAATTTAAGTAAATATAAATCTAATTTCATTGAATTTCTAAAATAATTGTAAGGAGTTCAAGCATGATAAGCAATGTTACAAAAAGTTTTAAGTTAACATTCTAGCGATCAGTTTGAGCGTCCTACATAATTATTTAGAAAGTTCAACAAAATTAATTTTATTTTAAATCAAACTATACAATGAAGGCTAACTGGGTAATTGTGCTATAATTAATGACAAACAAATATCATTTAAAATTAAATATAATAACTAGTGAGAAAATAATATTTGAATGTTTAAAATTAATTTATTCTCGTGATGAAAATGGTCGTTTTGACCATCAAGAGATCTTCAGTGCGATTAAATATAATAATATAAGTAATATAATAAGCAGCTACGAGCCAAATCGCAATTAAAAATAATTTATAAATAAACATTTCGATCTAATACGTTTATGTATAAATTATTAATAATTATTGTTTTTAATTGTGATTTGACTCCTTAATTACTTAATTTTTAATCATTTGAGCCATTTCTTTATTATTGTCAATAATAATAAGTCTTAATAAATAAAGTTTATGATCAGTTGTTTGAAATTCGCCTCATTGTTCCAACTTAAATTAATTTTAGATGCATATCTATCTAATAAATCTTCTGCAGAACCATTCTTTCCGTGTAAATATTCAGATATTTTATCTCTGTTACTTAAAACACCTAATGTACACGCATTAGAGAATGACAGACCGGAATGTTAGAAGGTTGGGAAGTTTTCTGAACAGTCACACGATAGGTTCTCCAATTTCGGTCATGAGAGAATTGTTGAAAAGTTTTCTCCGACTCTTCAGATAAGCTAATTTTTCTACCTAAAAGCTAAAACGTTTCGATCCGATATTGACACCACATTCGGAGTACATTAATCAGTACTTATCGACAATGCTTAAGCGTATCTGTCTGACCGACCGGCATTTCCAGGACGGACAATAGCTAATCGTCGGAGCCACCTGTCCCTGTCGTAATCTCATGGGGTGTAATTAACGAAGCAGCGTTAACATACGGATTCGAATGGAGTGGGTCTCAGCAACACCCACGGAAACTACGTTTGTTTGACGCCTAATGGCACGTACATCGATGTTGATGCAACAAAGATATCCTGTTATGTCTTGTACTCAAACGTCATTATTATAATTAAAGAGTAATAAGTCGAGTGCGTTTGATGGACGAACAATCACAATAAAAATCACCAAATCGTTTATCTATTCCCACAAACTTGAAATTTATTTTGTCGACGTATTATAACGTTACAAAAAAGATTGCATATTTTATATCATACAAAAGAATGGTTGTAATTGTCATAAAATCATTTAAATATAATTTATTGTCACTCTCGGTCAACTAGATATTTTTTCGATATATTAACACTATTAAGAATAATGTTAATAACATAAAATAATGTGTAACAATGTTAATTTTAACTAAAACACGTATAGTGAATTTTGTGAGATACGCAAGAAATATTAAAATTTACATTTTTTTATACAAAAAATCTTTATTTTAAGACTTTATTTTCAATAGTATGAGAGAGAGAGAGAGAGAGAGAGAGAGAGAGAGAGAGAGAGAATACAAATATTATTAATAACATATTATAACTAATAACTATAAAAATGGAGCATTTAGTTCATGATTATTTTATACAATTATAATCATAAATACCGAATATTTTTCTTTCAGTATAGTGATCGCGGATCCAAATGATAACGTCATAATTATATTTATACTAGATATACCTTGAAAATTCGAGCCTCTGTTAACGCTGGCTATACATTCACCTCGAAAGTATCCTTGAATGCATAAAGATCGCAATCCGCCGTAATCTAAAATTTATGGAGGTGCATTTTTTGCATGCAATCCTTCGTTGCATCGATCGGCGTACAGCTTTTAACAAACTGCCAGATGTTATATAGTTACTGAGCTATACGGAGCTAATCATATAGTTATAATGAAACGGACTACTACCGGTTAGAAAAAGCAGGAACGTTAAACTCAATAATGCATAAAGACAATGCAACGTCAACGATGTATGTCGCGTTCGCGAGAAATACGAAGACAGATAAACGTAACAAACGAGATAGTCGGGGTGCTTTGTACACTGGCTTTATCATTTTTTCATACAATAACAGTAGGACGTATCAATTAGAGGTTTCTAAATCAGGAGATTAGAAACGATCTTCGTGTTTGAGCACTGCAATCACTTTTTCCATGACGTGAATATCGCATTTTTAGTCTTCAAGACCAACAAAAGTAAAGGCCACGAAGTTCAGAAGCCAACAATGGTCGGTAAAGACGTTGGAAAATTGTCACGTAAACTTTTATTATACTTTGGACTGTTCATTTCGTGTTACGACCGTTACCATGCATTCGCTATCGTTATCATGCTACACCGGACAACAATATCGCTTAACTATAAAAAACTGTATTTCGTAATGAGAAATTACGATGTTAAAATTACACGAATCAGAATTTCGGTGTCGAGATCAATTGTTACTTGCTGCAACAGTGGGTATCTACATTGTAGAAAAACGTAAATAAATTCACAGCAAAAAAAAATTTAAAGTTATTAAAGTTAAAAAGATATAAGCCCCTCATAATGTAGCCGAATATTAATTTTTTTTCACTTTATAATTCATTTACTCCGTTTTTAAATATCTGTTAACCCACTGTTGCAGCAAATCCTTCAATTTGCAAAAAGGAATAAAATATCGCTTTTTTTTCGCAAAGTTGTTTCTTTTGATTTCTACACGAATATCAGTAATGAGCTCATGACGCAATCTTGCTTAAATGTGGTATAATGTGAATACAAAAATTTCACATATTTCCAAGGCGCAACCTGTCCTCTTCTCGACAAATTCCATTCAATATTTTGCTACTCAAGGACGAAATGTAGAAAGAACTGGTTTCTCATCATGCATCAAACTCGTTTCTTCATAAAATAACAGAATAATATTGAAGGACTCGGGCATTCGAAAAATCGACAACTCAATTCAAGCAATATGGCAAAGTTTACGTTAATTAATGTTAACAAAAATCAAATACGATGCTGCATTTACGGTGCATCTGAATCAATTATCTCGCAAAATTTCAATTCGCACTGGCGCTTTTTCCGCGCGGGCGCGTACACTTTTCCATTTTTTCTTTCATTATTATCATTATTACAAAGTCGCGAACCGTCAGTGATAACCATCGAATAAAAGTAAAAAAAGGGAGACTCACGGAAGCCTCCAATTATAGAACTGATGCTTTTTTCCTTCGGCACATTAAAGACACGTCTCGTTGATATAACCGCGGGGCGGAAAAACACTCATTACGCGTCCGAAGGAAACTGGTGCGCGATCGTTCGGTGCAGAAGACGGGGAGGACGCGAGCAACTTCCCGCGTCTTTATTCTCGCTTCGGTGCACAATTGAAGAATTCCTTTGAGCTCCCTCCTTCCACGAATCACCGAGCCACGATGTACACGCGGCGCAACGGGAGAGAGTGAGAGAGAGAGAGAGAGAGAGAGAGAGAGAGAGAGAGAGAGACCGAGCGTCGTCAACGACGACGTCAGTTTGTTGACACTGCACGTAGAGACGGGCGTATACCCATCCGATACTCACACACGTGCGTACAAATACCGGCGCCAGCAAAACAAACAGCCGAGGTGTCTACGGCGAACCGGGAGTAGGTATCGAAATATCGCAGTACGTGACGTCACGCGCGTTTCCGCGAAAAAGTTTGAACGTCTTCGAAGTCGGACAATAGATAACGTGACTAGATGTCCTGCTTTCAAGGTGATTGTTTCGCTGTCTCTTCAAACATGTCAAAAATGAATAATTGCAATATTTGTTAAAAATAAATGGCTGTTGTTACACTTATTTTTAAATCCATACTTTTCTCCACAAACATAAAATTTGCTACTTTAGCTCTGAAAATATCTGATATCACATTAAACCCTCTGGAGCTGACGGATAAATGGATCTATTGGACCCGCTTAATTACATATCTCTTTGTCAAAAATGTCAAACAATTCAATTTTCTTTGTTACATCTACAAATATGGATTATTCTTACTAAAATTTATTTATGAATGCTAACAGAGTGGCGAATAAACATCAACCGACTAATATAACATCAATGTTATAATTTCACAAACAATAATGTAATTTTATTATGTGCAACATGTGTTATATTGTTGAGTATGAAATTATAACATTCATGTTATATTACCGTTAGTTGTTTATAAGAAAGTACATTTTAACAAGAATAATCCAAATTTGCAAATATAAAAAAGAAAATCGAATTGTACATCAATTAAGAGAAATAAATCTATTTTCGATATTTATATAAATAAATATATTTTTCGAATATTATTTTCGAATATTAATTATATTTCAGAGCAAATTACATACATATCTAATTCAAACTGCGCGCCGAAATCTTTTTCAATCTTAAAACGCAATTATGAACAGAACTAGAATAGTAATATTAAATAGTATATTAAATTAACAAGCAACTTAATAATTTTGATGCTAATAAGCATTGTTAATCAATTGTTTTACATTTTTGATTCAATTACAAAGAGATTTGTAATTGAGAATATTTTAATGAATTATATCATTTTAATTCTTTGAGATAATTAATGCTTTTAATTAACATAACTTAAATAGATCTTACCTCGGGTCTTACAGATCCCAATGTCAAGTGTCTTACAGATTTCGACGTCCGCTCCAGAAGATGAACAATAGATTACCTAATGCCGTCCGTCATTAAAGCCGAATCAAAGGAGGATAGAATTACGTTGTGTTTGTTTGAATTATCTATCGGAGCGTTGTGCGCATAAACTTAGCGTACAATATATATAATGGATTATGCATAAACAACGGATAAACATCTGCGTGAAGAAGTTACAAGGCTTGCGCATTCTTATTTTTTTGTTCCGCATGTAAAGCCTTTGTAGGATAAAAGAAAAATAGAGAATGAACGAGAGAGAATAAACTGAATTTACAATTGTTTTTTTCATTAAGTTTTCCCGATATCAAATGTACGTAACGTCAAAACAAATTCAGTTATGTTAAAATCAACATGATGCGGTGCGCGAGAATTTCTATAACAACGATATCTTCATTTTAACAAACTCGTACAGCATTGACTTTTTATGCGCACAGCAACGAAGCACTGTAGAGAAACGTATCTGTATAATTACTGTTGCAGTATCTTTTATGAATAATAATTTAAACGTAGCGTATCGTGTTTTATATTATGTTCACCCGGTTCGACGTAAAAAGCGCGGAGTTAAATAAATTGCGCCGAACGATATAAACGAATTTGCGTGCACAGCGCCATGTACAATATTAAAATGGACCGCGAAAAAAATATGTATACATGTATACGCACAGATTTTTTTTATCAGCGCGCGTGCTAACTGAATTTAGATAGAAACGAACAACATTTCGGATCCATCTGTTTTTCGTTCGAAAAAGCGACGAGAATCAAATGGATGAGCGGAGTAATTCGAATGAAATGTAGTCCATTCAAAAATCATGCTCATTTATTTTAGCCGATGATAAAATAATAACAATCAAATAAAGCCAGCATTATATCGTTCTTATCGAATCACTATCGCTATCTGATCGAAACAGTCTAGTCGGCATTGATTTTCATAGAGAAGTTTCATAAAGGAATCTCATAAAGAGATTTCGTCACGCGCAATTGTGAGTGAAATGCTTCGCTAAAAAGTGTGCTAAAAAGTGTGATGCGCAGTTCACACTTTTTCCCCCTGATTTTTCCTGGTAGGTGTACCGCCCCGCTCGGATAAAAAGCTGAGTTTCTGGAAGCGCGATAAAAAAATTCGTTCGTTCGCCGAGCGACGAAGCGAGTTCCACTCCGAAACTCGTACGAATAAGACAGTGAGTCGTTATGTGACCTGCACACCGGTTTCGAGATTGCAAGAAAAAAACATTCAGACACGCAGCGCGAATAATGGAACTTTCCGAGACTGATGTTCGTAGTTTCTTACTGTATTTGAGACTGTCTTAATTCCAGTCTTTCAAAATAGTCTGTCATAAACTAATCACAGCGCCGTATCAAAGGCTCGAAATATTATTTAACTCTCGATTATAATAACGGGTCATTTGAACCCGAGTGAAAAATTTTAGACGGTTGGCATAATCTGTATGATTGATACGCACGTGATCAATAATGCCTTTTCGCTTGAAGTTTCTTACGTTTCTGACAGATGTGTTTAGGTGTTCGTATGTAATGAATACAGTTTGTTACAACTTGCAGTTATACTGCAATTATTTATAAAACGTATATTTAACCATATTTAAACACTTATTTTAATATTAATATGATACATACATATGCAGATGCCTGAAAAACAGTTAGTTTCAAGAAAAGACATTAATGACTACGTGTGTACTATGAGATTTTTAAACTGTAGAGAAAAAAAACTCTATCAATCATCATAAAATAGAGGTTTACTTGCATTCTGCACCTCAAAAGACACTTTACACAGTAAATATGAAAGGAACAATGGTAGTTCCTTCAACAAAAAATGGTTGTTCGTTCAACAAAAAAAGCAGCTTTGCAACTGTTGTAAAATTCTTTAATATGATAAGATCTTGCCCTTAATTTCTCATTGGGTCTAAATGTATAAAGCAATCATAAGAATTTTACAACAGTTGCAAAGCTGCTTTTTCTACTGAACACAGCCAATGATAATCTAATCTCTTGATTTAAATACTATTTTGTTATTTTTAACTTTTACGTATATCAAAATGTAAATTAATCCATTTCTGTAGTTGAATTTGTTTAATTTCAAAATAAACATTTATATTAACATATGCACTTGATAAACAATAAATTCAATTTGTGTCGAACATATTTTTTAATTAAATAGCTTAACTCTATTGTTTTAGTTGAATGACATAACGAGAAGCAGTGGCGGCCTATAAAAATGATCAAAAATAACTCGAATTGGGTGTATAATTTGACATTTATAATTATGAATTTAACAGAAGAACTTGAGTTAGTTTTTACAGCTGTAGTTAAGGATCAAGATAGGCCTGAAATAAGAACGGACTATAAATACTAGTCCGAGACTCCGTCAATCAATCTTTATTTGTCCAGCGTTTTCCTTGTCTCCAGTTTTATTCCGACACGTGAAAAGATTTGTTTTTTTATCGCTGCACTAAACTGCGCCTAGAATTTTCCTTCTGACTTTCATTAAATTTTAAACATATACCAACATCACTTTAATTACAAAAAAGAATTCACTATAAAAAACACATCTAAGCTCACGAGAAGATTGAAAAGTTTCGAGGACGCCATCTTGTTCGACGAACGAGACGATCGAACTGTCAGATCGATGCAACGTCGCGTAAATCGACTGAAACGTCGCCGAGAAACGCTTCCTTACACGATTCGTAATTTAACACGTTACTCGCTTTCACGGCGACCTCACGCATTCCGCATCAGCGAATGCAGGCGTTCTTTGTCTCGCGGAAGCAAGGGAACGGCTCAAAGTCTCGGAGAAATGATCGAGAAGAGACACTGACCTTGTTGCGCTGTGATTCCCTCGCGGCCGGCCGCAACAAAACACAGCGGGGCAAAGCGTCCCCTCCGCTTCTCGGAATTGTGCTTCAGGTAATCCAAAAATTCCGCGTAGATACACCACTCGTCGCGTCGCGTAATCAACTGTCGTCGTCCAACTGGCAGTCTCACATTCGCGCGCACTGTATATATACGTTGAAAAAAAAAACCGTGTCACTGCACTGTGAAGTTAGCCGCGAGCGCGAAACGATTCCACCGGTAGTCGCCACGGTTTTGTGGATCCACCTGCTCTTCCTACGCGCTATTATACATTCACTCGAGACGTCACCGTGCGGCGCGACTCCACGAAAAACTCCGCGCGCGCGACAATGAATCACATCGACGACAGAGCGTTGTCGGAGCTCTGCCTCTCCACGTGGAAACGGACGACCGCCGCGAACATACGTCCGTCACGTCGGAACGGCAAGCCGAGACTAGCGCGCCGCTGCGGACGCCGTGAAAAGCGAGCCTAGTAGACTATCTCTATCTCTCTCTTTTCCCTTTCCGCTCTTTTCCCTTCTCTCTTTCTCTCTCTACCCCCCACCCCTCGTTCGCTCAGCCGCTCGCACTGTCTCTCTCGTACACTCGCGACGACTCTCGCCGTTCGCGTGCGAGCCCATCTTCCTCTCGCTCGCACTTTAGCCTCTTTCCCCTCGATCGCCGTGATCGTTCTCCATTCCTCTCCCTGTTGGAGTTCCCCGTACCCCTCTATGGCCTGTCGTCCCTCGTCCTTCGTCCCTGATCCTCACCTGCCGACCGCCCGATGCGCTCTTCCACGGCCAACGACGATCCCTTCTCTCCATGGACGATCTCTTAAGCCTATGTCGCACTATACGTCGGAGAGACCGAGGATTGCGAATTAGAAATTAGAATGTAGCGAAAATAATTTTAATTCTACTTTCTTTCGTTCCGTCTAACTGAATTTTAATCTTCATTTCGCAATCCTCGATCCTTAATCTTTAACGCGTAGTGTGACACGGGCTTTATGCCGGTCAGACCAACCCGGTCCCTTTTCCAACCATATTCCGATCTCCAGCGCGAACACGTTACCGCGTGCTCCCGTCGACGTCCCCCTCTCTCCCCCCCTCCTTCTCCCTTTCGCGCTCGATCCCTCTCAAAGTAAAACTCCCCACGTTATGCATCGTTGCGCCCAACACACGCAAGTTCGGGCACCGCACGCTTCTTCTCTTATTTCCTCTCTCTGTCTCTCTTTCGCTTTCGTCACGCCGATCGGCCGGCTGGTCTTACGTTACGATGCGTTTTGCCGTCCGCAATCAACGGTCGACACTCACGACTGGAGGGCGGTCGCAAAAAAAAGGGGAGTCAGCTCGCGGGTGGTATTTAAATCTGGGGGGGAGAGGAGGAGGCGTTTACGTTTTGCCGGAACTCCGAATCACGTGAAAATGTATTCGGGCAACGTAACTCCGAAAGAGCTGGTCGCGCGATAATAGGGAAGCCGATAAACTCGCCGAGTGGATACTCGGCCGTTAGTCCGTGTCGATATGACGATGAAGAGGGAGGCGTTTTTGTCAGCCGATATTCAACGCGACATAGGTGGAAGCGGTTTTAATGGAGAGTACTCGCGTACAAATTGTTGCGCACTTTATAAATATATCCCATGACTGGAATAAGCCCCGAATAATATCACAGAAAGCTATACACGTTGGTAAAAGAAACAAATCTGTACTCAGACCAAGAAGAAATTTCTGAAAGATTTGTTGCATCTGTTTTGTTTACATACAGTGAATGTAAAAAGTGTACCATTTTTATTATGTTAAGTTGAGTTATTTTTCATCGTTCCTATAAATCACCACTTGTTTTTACTCAATATGAGTTATACAATTTAACTCAAGAAATATTAATTTGTCTCAAATTTATTATTCACTAAGTACATATGTTAATAATAAATAAATGCTGCTTATTTTAAAATTAAATAATTCGATTACAAAACTGGATTGATTTGATGTGATTGGGATTGTCGTTTTAATCATATATATTTTGAATTAAAATAATACATTTTCATATATTCGAAAATTAAAAGTAAAAAATGTTATTCAATTTAAAAAATAGCATTTAAATTTAATCCTTTAATTTTCAATAATCCGTATAGAGGATATTTTTATATAAAAAGCTTTGTTTGTAAAAAATAAACATTAATTAACAATTTTTTTACAATGAGTACGTTCTGTCGTAAACAAAAGAGTTTCATGAAAATAACCGTGTACATGATTTTAGAACAGGAATGGCCTATCTGCAATGGCACGTAAAAGCATTTCTCAGTGGCACGTCTAAAGACCCGAGTTTAAAGAAAAATTTTAAAAATCAAAAATGATACAGCGTGAAATAGCAACCATATTCTACTACAATCTATTTTTTACATTTGCACGCTCTCCCTCTTTCTCTCTCTCTTTCTTTCTCTCTGCATTTTATTCATTTTCATGCTAAAGATATTAGATTGATATTTTATTACTGCATTTTTGTTACATGACAAAAATTTTTATCTTGTGATAAAAAGTATATACTGATTGGGTATCGCATAATTTTCTGGAGAATTCTATTTGATAGCCAATCAAAACACGAAAATAGAATAATGCTTTATATCCGAAAACAATAAAACGCATGCAATCTCTCATTCATATTTGGTTTATTTTATTTATAGAAATTTATTTTGTAAAAATGAATGGAAAACACGATAAAAGGAATAACTTTTATTAAACAGAAGAGATCGTCTTAAATATATAACATGCTTCTTACATATATAAGATATCTGAAAACTTCTTTTAGACATCTTTTATAAACGTCTTTCCGATATCTTAGGCAATATGTATGTTATCTAGATTTTTGCTTTCAATGAAAGAAGTATGAATGAAAGAAGTATAAATAAAATAAATCGATCTTTTTTGTTTACTTAATACTGCAGCAGAATGGTGCACCGAAAATAATTCGGGCGTCCATATAATAGCACGCCAAAAAGATCACTTAGAAACTAAATTTCTCAATTATACGAACACTTCGTGCGTTCAAATAATACAATTCTTCATTCTTTCATTTGTTATTAAGATAATATATTTTTTATTTATATTTTAATTATTATACACTTGTTTAGATAAAATAATTTCGAAAAATATACAATATCTATTTTATTCTTTGTTAATAAATTGCTTTGTTAATTAAAATGTTTATTTTTTAATATTAATAATAATTTTAACGTATCCTAAATGCGCTAACTTTACTGAAAAAATATACTTTCATAGTTTGCCTATAAATTATGTCAGTATTATCTTCTTTATATAAATTTTTGTACATAATATTTATGTTACTTTCTAATGTATCCATTTTGTGTTAAATAAGCACAAAGGCTTGGATAAACTGTTTATGACATATGCAATGTGTTAAATTTAATACAAATTTTCCAACTGGTACACGAATACTTATACACTTCCTATATTTATAGATGGTAATTATACATTTATCAAAATACACAGTACTGCATGCGACTGGCGATAATGCGCAAATAACGGAATTAATGGGTTGCATGTTTCATATTTTCGAACAACACAAGAACGTACGGTAAATATTATCTAGTTCTGCCGTCATCTTTGAACAGCTCATTATATGCAGATTACGCGGGGACTAAAATCATCGCGATAATATTGCCGATGCATTTAACAAACGCCATTGCTTCATAAAGTGATAAATAATTGCTCGGTGAGAGGAGGCATTGTACTGTTTTTTGGTAATCAGGCGTAAATAACAATGGTTAATCGTGCATGAAACGCATATGAAAGTATATGCTTTGTTTTGTTTTTAATGCACCGTGGTTCGTATATCGATCGGAGCGTAATGTATTAGAAGCACTGCAAATATTTTTAAAACTCTCTCGTGGAGTAATCGTAATAACATATTTACCTGGAATTGGCGCATGGAAAATTTGCAGCTTCAATTTCTAACGTTTATTGTGCCAGCAAGCATGTGAGACATGAAATTTCATTATCTGATTATTTTCTTCGGAATATAACACGATTATCGACGATTACGAATATGTGTTAATCCTTTTCTATCAATTTTTTCAATTTTTTCACTTTTTCATTACTATGTTTCACAAGATTTTTGTTAAAAATGTAAAAGTGAAAACGAGATAAAATCAGCAAAACTGTTTTTCGAAGAATATGGCTTTGAAGCATTGACGCACAAAAATGAAAATTGTTACTGTTTAAAATTTGATATAGCTACCTGAGTATTACCGATGCATTGACAGAAAGGTTAAACAAAATACTTAACGTTGGACAGGATGAATGTTACCGCTTCCGCGAATTGTTTATAGGGTATAAATTTTCAGAATGCGCTCTAATTGACTCGTAAATTTCGCTCGTGCAATAAATCATACAATGTATACCTGCGTCTGCAAAAATTTATGTTATTGTAACAGTCTCTTGACGTGAGATGCGTTACGCTCGATCTATCACGTTTTCAGAAAAAGGGTTTTACATGGGACAGCGTTTATGTCATGTCAAATTAGCATTTAAATTTACGCACGGTGTCAAAGATGCAGATGGCACTTTAGACGACTCTAAATTGCGTCCACAGTGAGACAAACGCACGACCACAGTCCTATGTTTGCTCCGGTAGTTGCTAGTGACTAAGCTAACGGAGCCGACCATGTACCAGGAACTCGCAGAAAGGGACACAACAGAAGGCCCGTAGTCCTCTGTTCCTTCCACTACCCCCTCTCCACCGCTGTTCTTGTCTTATCGACGCCCTACCGTCCTCAACATCTCGCTCGCCCTCACAGTCAGTTCGTTTGTGTGCTTGGACACCATTACCTTAATTAAGAGCGAAGTTTTCTCAAGCTGCCCGAGCGAACACTTCCTCCAAACTAAGTTCTCTCTCTCTCTCTCTCTCTCTCTCTCTCTCTCTCTCTCTCTCTTTCTCTCTCTCTATTGATTTTATCTTAATATTCTTAAGTTCTTCGCAGTTCTTCCTTTTATTCATCTTCCTCTCCTCTCGAAGGCGCTACGTGCTGCGACTAAATGGCTTTACATGCATAAGACGTCTCGTCATTAATGTCGCAAAACTTATCGCCACCTTAATGAGAATTTCTCGTAACTTCATTTTTCTAAATATGACGCGCCGACGCGAAGACTGTTTGAGAATTTTTTAATATAGTTCAGCATTAAGTTCAGGATGCACTCTCTTAAATGATTTACGATGTTATACTTTACAGCGTGGGGATGTCTTTATCATAAGATAACGATAAAATACTTATCTTCTTTAGTAAAAGTAAAACTGCGAGGGAAAAAAATCCTCTCTCATCACGTCCATTATGTAATCTCTTTTCACGCGGGCACCTTCTAAAAGATTTCAGATATCATTATTACCTTATAGAGTAGCAATTTTTAATAATTAACTGAAAGACATTAAGCTGAATATACTCGCACTTCATTTTAGCATATAACGTTTAACTTCATTTTATAACGCATAAATTTTAATTTATCTTTTTCATATAGATATACCTTGTTATTTATTGACGATTTCGCACTTTTCCTAAACTTTATCATTTTCTTTAGATTTTCTTTGAATAAGTGAGAAAATAGAAAAGACAGTAATGCGCTTATTTTTATTCAAACCCATTTACAAATGCTACATAGATCTAAAAATCATAGCGCTTGTATTTGTATTACTATCCTTTTTGTATTACTACGGATTCTTTTCGTTCTCAAATGTCTCTAATACCATAACATGCTTTACAAAAGATTCCAAGGGAGAATGGATGAGCTCTCTTCTTTAAAGAATAGGTATTCGAATTCCGACTTCGTAAAAGAGTCGATCAGTGTCACAAAGGAGGACAAAGATTATATACGTATATGTATCAAAATATCTCAATGTACAGGTAATAAATTATTTAAAGACTCTCATGAAGAATAAGAATATGGCTAAGAATATGGCTTAATAAAAATTATATTTTACAATTAAGCATAAAATAATATTAAAGATATAAAATTTATAAAATTAATAAAATTATATATTACTTTATTTAACGAGACTTTATTATAAAAATATAATATATAAATGTATTGTGGTATTTAGCTTTTTTTCATTAAAATATTTTTGTCTAGTAATTAAATAAATCTATTATTGTCTAATAATTAAATAAGTATACCCAAAGATATATCTCAATTCAAATATTGAAATTTACACAGTTGGAATTAAACAAAAATAATATATTAGAATGTAATACAATCATTATGTTAACATAAAAAGTGTGACATTTTGATAATTTAGAAACAATTTATCGCAGCATATTTCTTCAGTAAAATGAATAAATTAATTTATATTAATTCATATTAAAAAAATTAATTTATAATATGTTTAATTAACACGTATATTCATCTTTTATTCATGTATTGTACAATGACTTATTCTTATAATTTATGTTTCGAATATATTATTTTTATGTAATAATTTGTTTGCTTACTCATAAATTCTGTTATTTTAATAGCAAGAAATATTAGACATTTTAACATAAAATATTCGAATTATATTATATTACTCAAATACATTAACAATTCAACACAAAATACTTTAATAAATACCGATTTTAACATAAGTACAAAATGTTTTATTGTATATTATAATATCAGTCAAATTTACGCAAGCATTTTCCAATTAAACGTAACATTTCGCGTCATTTATTTTCGGTTTCTAATAGAAGGCCAAGAATTTTTCTATCAAGAGTTACAGGAATGGGTACATTAAAAGAATCTCAGTAGAGATGATGAAGAGATGGATGGACGAATAAGAGTAACAGAAAGAGCAACGCTTTCAAGAGATGAGGAGTGACCAAGTAAAGAAAGAAAGATAAAGCCAAAGAGAATCAGTCGGTCGTGGTAGAGCCCAGTCATGGCCCATACTGGACTCAAGGCTATCAACCTCTAAGCATCCATTAACTACCAGCCATCGAGGTGTACGAGTGCACGTACATACATCACGCACATACGAATGAACGCATACATACACGCGCATGCAGACGGCTACCCATTCCGCGGTATTTCACCTTAGGCGTCCGCAATTTCGCGGTTCCAAGCAACAGTGCTGATTAGACCGCAAATGTCACTCCCGTTGACCAAACGCAAATCGGTGATGCCGAATGCGCTTTGTCAGATTGTTACAAATTTTATTTTGTTAACGTATACGTTAACGTTAACGTATTCGCTCGCACTCAAATGTTCTACATTCGTAACAAGAAATGATAACGTGTAATGATCGCGCAATGCCGAAATATCGAACGAATTTGAAGTTGTGATCATAATTAAGGAAGCGCTCCCCCCCTCTAGATTTTAACAAAAAGAAACAATAAAATTATGAAATTCATTTTTATGACTAAAAGTTAAATGCTCATTGATGGTTGGTGATGCGTTATTCATATGAAAGTTTGGTGAAGGACTATAACTTTATAATATAAGTATTTTAATAAATTTTGTGTGAAGATAAATTTTTGCCTTTTCTTCCCAATTGAAATTCTGAGTACGTTTATGAATACAAAAATGTATTATTATTTTTTAGATATGCTCAGACATCCAATATGGCTGCTCTTTGAATTAATAAAAAATTGGTTGTAAAAACCAATTCAAATTGTACAAAAGAATATGAATGCTTTGTAAAAAAAGAAAATAAGATACAAAATGTAGGGAGATTAATTCGAATTTAGACTGAGCTGATATTTTTCGCAATAAGTTCTTTATAATGCAAGTGTTTCAAAGCTGTTCATTAGCATTAGTATTATCAAATTGCTTGCTAATTTAATATGATATTATGTACTCCAGCTTCAGTTTAAGACTGACAAATAATTGACACACAATTTGCTTAAATTGGAAATTATTATATATACATACACATATATACATACATATATATATATATATATACATA
>NW_017259557.1:612975-617503 GCF_001594045.1 Atta colombica
TATATATATATATATAAAAGAGTTCAGAAAAAATATTATTATACTGAGACAAATTTCTGATTGAAAATGAACAAATCAGAAGATTCTGATATCAATTAGAATTGTTAACTTAAAATAGATTCGACCAAAAAATGATAATTTCCAACCAGAATTCCAATTAATGCAACTACAGTTCAACTACTTTTTTTCAGTGTAGAAACCAAAATCTGTTTTAATAAAAAATGGCCTTATTCGTGTTGACAAAAATTTGATTAATTATTTCTTTAAGTTATTTTCTAATATTTTGCAACCATTATGCGCAACAGTACATACATCTTATATTCTTACATCATGATCACGACGACATGCGAGGACCGGAGCGATTCTTGAAAGAGAGATGCTGCTCGAGAGCAACAAGTGAAAGTCAGTTCGCCACGGAACAACATAGTCGGAAATCGTGCGCGGCGCGCATTATCTCGTTTCCCAGTCCGTTGCCTTCGCCCGATATAATCAGCCTGATCGTATCCAATACGTAAGATCTTGCCTCTCTTTGGCTGATTATTAGCCGTTATCAGCTTTGATTGGAATATCGCTGGTTGATACAAACGACCTCGTCAATACGCATCTGTCGTTTCTCAATCGACGTTGACGCTGATCGACGCCTTGATGAATTTAATCTCGCCGAGCTAGCACAATGGTAACAGCGGCGCTAGTCTGTCCGTTCACGCCAGAGCTCGAACAAACCTGATCTGACCGACAAAAACTGGCTGGACAGGTAAGCGGTAGCGAAATACCTGACGCCCGTGAGGCTAAACGCAGAGTGGTAGACGCTATCCTAGACAGAGTTGTTTAGCGTAAGCACGTTTCCTTCGGCCGCGAATATCACACACATGTGCGAGTTAACGAGTACGCGAGAAGGATTGTTACTTCGTCTTGTATGATTTACAGCGACTTTAAAGATGAGATTGGCCTTTTGTTGAGTATGCTCGGGATATAACATAAGATTATCCGATGTATCGGATAAAATTGAGCTGCTGAGCAGATTCAGAGAACTCTCTGTTGAAATTGACGCTACAATCTGTAACAATTATTGATGCTGGATTTATAAGATACATTTAATTTAATTAAATGTATGCACCAATTATTAATTTCACAAAGTCAAAATGACATAAAAGATGAATATTACACGGAGAGAACTGTTTTGCTGAAGTATCTGAAATTGCAGCATACAAATCTGAAAAAAATTTGGTTGACCTGTCAAAATGATTCAATAAAACTATTCGGAAATAACTAAATGTTTAGACACCTCAGTAAAATTATCCTTTCTGTAATTTAATAAGAATATTTTAAATTTGCAGATGTAACATAAAAAATTGAACAGTTTGATATTTTTGACAAAGAGATATAATTGATTAAGTCCAATGGATCTACGTCAAATCTGAAGAGTTAACTCGAGTGAAAATCAAGGAAATTATTATGATTATTTTAAACTAACTTGCAAAAAATGTGCAATGTTACAAACAATTTAGACCACAAGAAATAAATAAAGAATACTTTCCTGCTTGCGTTAATCCCAAGGTATACGTGCGTTAGACTTCGATCGATTCCAGAAGATCTCGTCGGGGGATCGTGACCTTCGTTCGGTCATTATAGCTGCCATAAATCATACAGGAAAATTACATCGCGGACTCCTCGTGATGAGAGTATTACTTGCCGACGAATACAGGAATATTCTCGGTGAAATCAGACGAAGGAACATCCTGCGTGTACCGAAGCACGGCTCTCGCTATAAAGATCGCGTAGATATTCATACGCAATCATAATACTTATATTCACGGTACCGACATTAACGAGGAAATTTCGATTTAATGAGAAAAATCTACGTTTAACATCGAAGGAAGATGTCACGATGGTAAATGGGAAATGATCGGACTCAAATATACCGTGATGACTCGTTAATAACTAATGCGGTAACAGTTCACGAATGAACAAAATTCCCGTGTTCGTTACACTGTACAAATCGATAATTGGAGCATCAGTCATTTTACGCTTGGAATTTCCAATCTTGGCAAAACACGGCGCGTATTTGGCAAATCTGTCGTTTGATTTTTCGTTTGATTTTCGCACACTGATTACATTATCGTTCATTTTACGGCCTGATGTTTCGATCGTTTAACAATCGCGCGTGTTTTTTGCTCGCGCACAATTTGCGGATCTTCCGATTTCAAATCGAATTAATTACTGCCGTTCGGAGTTTGACTTGTAAACAATCAATGTGATTATCGTAATCGAGAATTGGTTCGCTCGTTCACACCGGTGCGGTACGCATGCAGTTGTTTTGCTGACAGATGTTACATCGCGCATTGATTAAAACTGCAATCATCGCACGAGACCACAGAATCCGATAAAAATCGAAGGCTCAGACTCTGCGAGGTATTGTCGAATAAATTGGCCACAGCTGGCCGTTCCGATTGTGTTATACAAACCATTTGTAAAGATTTAGGGACGATTGCGCGAAAATCTTTTTCGGTGAGCGTAACAGTTTTTGTAATTCTGTATATACATTGTTAAGAATGTATTACACTTATTTTTGTAAACTGAAAAATTTATGAAAAAATTACAGATTTTTCTATATTATATTTGAAAATAAATACAAAAAATTTGGCAGCGATTTAGAATAAAGAATTATTTCAATAAGAAGTTTTTTTTTTAAATAATGATAAAGTATGAAAATTTTTTATTTAAACTATAAAATTGTATTGCTAAATATAAATATTGATCTTAGCAAACTGTTTCATATGTGTATGTATAATATTTATTTTTATACAGAAAGTATAAATTTACAATTCCAATAATTTTTGTACTTTATTCCAGAAACTATACAGCTGATATATCTTTAAATATTCATAATGTTAAATTACACTCAATTTAAGTTATTTTTAATTATCGTATAAGGTTCTTATCACTGCTGCTACACAATACATAGGTAATTTAACTGAAACTATGAAGTCAAACATCTTTACTCAAGAAATACATTAATTTATTTCGATTTTAATTTATTATTTACTAAATGCATACATTAATAAACGCTATTTTTTTTTATCTTACTTTATTTTAAAACTAAGCGATTTAACCACAGAAATGATTTGAATTAGCTATGGTTGTTCTTTCAACCACATGTTTTGAATTAAAATAATACATTTTGATACATTTAAAAATTAAAACTGAAAACGAAGTATTATTAAAGAATTAAATTTGTTTAACTTTAATCCTTTAATATTTAATAGTGTACTTTATGATTGATCAGCGCGGACGACGCGACAGCGGTTTAACATTAAATGGGCAAAATATGGGCTAACGCGCCGCGGCCTGCAATTCTATTTACGTTCTACGATTTATTTCCGGTGACGGGCGCTCTGTAATATCAAGCAGTTTTCTGAGAAATGTAAAAACTCCGAACGAATCTCCTGGAGTCGCTCGGAACTTCGTTTCGGGGTAACTATTCCCATGTAACAAGTCACCGAACTTCGTTTCCGGAAACTCGATTACGTTTTGAATAAATTAACGAGAGTCTTTTCCGAGCGCGTTCGTTACTCTCGCGGAAACTGGGACGCGACCTTCTTTACGCGACGAAAAAAGAACGTCCGAGGAACGTCAGTTTCGGAAAAGTTACAGCCCCATGACGCCGGCCTAACTTTACACTGCGAGCTTGGACGAAACGCAGAGTCTCTCTCTTGTCATCGCGCTAACAAATTATTGCGCGCAAACCATCGCTAGGTACTAACATAAATATGGAACGTCATGCTGCAGATTGTTGCACGTAGATTGTAGATGCCGATACACAAGCGGATGCAAGTAGCAAAGGTTGACCTATCGATAAACCGTCGTCTGCATCGATGGATCAATAAATATTTCGACATCGACGAACAATAGCTCGCGTACGCCATCAGCGGCCTTTATTTCAGGTGAGAATGGCGGATCGGCAGGTGGAAAATGACAGTAAAAAGTTTTCCGAAAGAATTATGAATCCCCGGCGATCGCGGTAGGACGCAGACCGTTCATTCATTCGTATCCCAACTGCGTTTTATGGGAATTCCGTCGGAAATATTTCAATACTCGCCAGAATAGTAGCCCGGGGTGGCTTTGCTCCGTTCAGTTTCTCGTTTTCTTTCGTGACGGTTCTATCATATTTGCTGCACAATAAACCATGATACTAAGAATATTAAATATTTTTCAATCATCTGAAATCACGATATTGAAAACTCGAATAAGCTACACAATTAAAAATGTAAAGTAAAATAAATAAAGTTAATAGTTTTATAGGGGGCTTCAAGAATAAATCTAATACAAGTAACATGCTTAAGTTTCCGCGATTCTTAGTGCGTAAATTAGTTTGTACCTGAATTCTGTATTGAAGAGTACTCAAATTCAGAGTCAAAATATTTGTAACTTCGTTTATTACATTCCAAAGTAATTGATTTGAGTACAACTCCAATTATTTGCGAATTATATCTTATCGCCTTTTTATATATATATATATACATATATA
>NW_017259557.1:617550-621286 GCF_001594045.1 Atta colombica
ATATATATATATATATATATATCTTTTCGTCTGGGATATATGAGGCAACATACGTACATGCGAAGCGTTTCAAAGAGCCTAATACCGGGGAGTCGGATTACAAAGAAACCCAGAGGCGTTAAGCTAATTCTGAATTAGGTATCTGCTTACAATCTGCCATTGTTGCCGAGACCATGCACTTTATTTGTTACGAAGTATCGCGCGGCTCGCAGTAAGTGTATGAGTATCTACACAGAAGCGGTTTTGCATCTTTAAATTCCTGAGAAGATAGAAAAGATTATTCACAGAGATGCGTTTATTCGCGAGACGATCGAGATTGGGTTTTTTTTTTGAGTGGATACCATAGCCTGACTCGTCCACCCACCTATATCGCACATTGCAAGACCAACATTCACAAAACCAACACGTTCCTCTCCATGCATATATATTTATATGCGTACATGTCTCAAGAGATTAATAAAAAGAAAGATATAGATATTTCAGTAACCGGTTCTAAGGATTCCTGAACTTTTTAGTGAGAGAATATTATTTTTATCGAGATTTTTTTGAAGAAATTATTCAAGCTTCACGGAAGCGAAAATATTGGCTGTTTTTTTTACGGCAGATGTGTTCTGGATTATATTTCCTGTGAATTGAAAATAAGTTAGATTGGGAAATTCCCTTAATTGACTTGCCGTAGCACGTTTAATGGTTCAGTGAATAGCGTAACAATTTTCAAATGTAGCACCACATTTCCGTAATGTTATACCGGAGTAAAATTTCAATTTTCCGGGTCATAAAGTATACGGTGCGTAGGAGAGCCCACGAGCAGATCGCAAGCCGAACGATCTTCTAAGCGGATATCGATGAAATGGTATATCATCTGTATTAAAATTACAGTAATTTTCTGACGCAAGAGAAATTCCACTGTTCTGAACATGAGTCCCATCATATTATTTTCTGTACTCTTTGTAGGAAATTGTTTTATCAGCTATATATCCATTTTTTTTAACATTGCATAACGTTAGAAGAGATATAACTAATTTTTTAACGAAATCAGACTTCGTCGCGAAGCATGATATAGTCTTCAGCTTGACAATGAAACTGAATCACAGCTAAAGAGGAACAGCAGAGAGAAAAAAGAGAAGAAAGAAGAGATAGACAAATCAAGCGTGCATGCATAATCGATGCTCACCGCAAGAGAACTCTTCATAATCCAGTCTCGATTCACCTCTCGAATCTCGTTGCGGTATTAATCAAGGCGTTACACTTTCTGTAATCTCCAGACCAAATTCCAAACAAATTATCCTCGGATCTCGGTGGACAAGTAGCTCGTGGCATTTTATAAATGATCTCCGCGGAATAAGGAATTGCGAACATTAGTAAAGGGTTGTCAGCGTTTTCTGCGCAGCATATCTGCCTCAGCAGCTGCCATTACCGTCTCCAAGTGAGGAGAATTAAGCAGTCTTAAACGCTCTTTGATACCGACGTCGACATTTTGAAATATTTTTCTGCGCCATACTGCTCTACCGCGTTGATGCCTTCATTTTTCACGACGCCTGAACCGCCGCCGTAATAAAAGTGTTGAAAAAACCTTCTTATTGTTTTCAACTTCTTATGATCTAACCACCAGTTGTATACGATATATTGTATTATACATTACGAATTGTTTGATATAATTTTTTATAATTATAATTATAATCATGCTCTGATCGATATTTGCTTGTTTAGAATATTTGACGTACATATATACATATATACATATATTATAATATATATGTATATTCATATATATATGACTGTGTTTAAATATTAGTAGTTATTAATGCGAAATATTAAATTATTAACAAATTACATGAGATTTATTTTCTGTGACAGAACCAATAGATATTTTTGAAAACTGAGAAAGAGAGTTTCTAGTTCAGTCTAGTGCAAAAATATAATAATAAACAAACCTATAGTATTTGCAAAGAAGGAGACAAACAATTTAAACGGTTCGTCTCTTAATTCGAGTTCTCTTTAATGATAAGAAACGTATCAGTATGAAGATGATAAGCTCTGATTGAGTTTCCTTCTCCAATTGAATAAGATTTCTGGTAATCAAGTTAAATATATAAAATCTCCAAAGATCCAAATACAATGCACTAAGAAAAGAATCAGCATTCAACTTTAGCTACATTAAGAAAAAAAATTGTTAACTTGATTAAATGCGTTCAATTCGTAATGATTATTTAGTTTGAATATTTATATATTTAAGTCAAAAAAATCTTAAAACATATTAAAATTTAAAACATATTATTTGTCTGAATTAACAAATGTTTGCTTAACAGTTTATGACTACCGTTGCATTTAATTAAATCAATTAATACTTCTTGATTCGGCAACTTTTACTTATTATTAGCTCATTATGGATTACTGTTAACGCAATGCCTTTGGATCTTTGGATTTTATAATTTGTTTATCAGATGTTCTTATTCAATTGATTGTTTTGGAAGGGGAATTAGAAATTTATATTCGTTTCATCGTATTTAAGAAGACTCAAACTAAAAATTAAAATGGCTGCACATTTAAATTACACACTATTAAAAAAAATTAAAGAATCACCTCGATTCTGTAAAAATAGGCAAATTTTAAGATAGAATAAATTCATCAAAAATCATCATATCATGATGTTTAAAAAATAATTTTATAGCTTAAAATCTGTACTTTTCAAATCGGTACTTTAGAAGACGGTGTGATATTTTAAGGAGCTACACAAACAAATGAAGATGTGATGATGAATGATAAATGAAGATGTATAAAATGAAATTTTTTTACATTTATGAAGTTCCACGACGCGAATAAAAAATTTCAAACAAATGCAGCATTTGAAAGAGTGAAATAAACATATTAAAGATAAAGATTCACTCTTTCGAATGCTGTAAATCGCATTTGTGTGCAATTTTTTAATTTTTACCGTGGAATTTTACAAATTTCGTAAATAATTTTAAAAGATTTGTTGCATCTTTATTTATTTTTGTGTAACTCCATAAAATGTAGATAAGGCTGTTTTTTAAAGTACTGAAAAATAGAGATTTCAAGTTCTGAAACTCTTTTCTAAACATCTCAATACAATGATTTTAGACAAAGTTTTTCTATCATGAAGTTTGCCTATTTTTGCAAGATGGAATATATGATCTTTTAATTTTGTTGAGTAGTGTATTACCCATCTCTCTGCGAATATAATTTGTTAATAATTGCTTATTTCAACATTAATAATTGTGGCTCTTGTTGACAATTTTAATTGGTTTGTGATTTAATCTTGAAGTCAAGAACATACATAGTATTTCATTCAAAATATTTGAATCTACTTGATTGTTTTATTAAATCATATTTAAATGTTGAAATAATAAGTTTAAAGTAATAGCTTTGGACCCATAACTGATTAATATGAGTAATGGACTAACTAATTTTTTTATTGCGTTTTTTTTTATTTTTTTAATCATTCCTTATATAAATGTAATATATATTCAGGATTTGAATAATGTCAGCAACGATACAAGCAACTATAGGAGGAGCATACTGTCATGAAGATTCCACATCTTCGATCATCTAATAATATGTATGAAAACACAGAAAAAACAAATGTTTTAACAAGTAATTATTTGCTTTATTACAATACATGTAAATTGACCTTATGAGTTATGCTTGCTTTTCCCATATACATATATATATGTATCTAATCTATAATATTTTGTATATATATATATATATATAT
>NW_017259557.1:621314-623413 GCF_001594045.1 Atta colombica
TATATATATATTATATATTATACATATATAAAATTTATATTTTCTGTGCATTTAATTGTTAGACAGTCATATATGTTAAAAATATTTTTAAAAAATGTAAACAGTTACATTTATGTTTCTCTACTGCATAAATAGCATAATAATAATATCAGATACATAATTTACTGGCATGCACATATATAAAAATAAATAATAAAAAAAATGTATATTCATTAAATAATGAATAAATGTCGTTTATAATAAATAGCAAAATTATATAATTTGTAATATAATTAGTCCTTAAACACACGTGGATCGTTCGTGTCCACTTGCCATTTCTAACGGTCTTTATTTGTCATATACCTATCTACATGGCTGACTCTATAGCTCCCCTCCCTAAAAAATCTTTGTGGTGGGGTAAATATGTATAAAAGCAGCGGCTATATCATGGCGGAAGTATTACTTCCAGCATCAGTGACACGGGACCTGTGTGTTGTCGAGTAATAGAGTCTTTAACTTATGTGAACAGAACTAAAAGATCCATATGTGCCATTTAAATGTGTCTTTTTCTCCAAGTAAATGACTTTAGTTATTTTGTTATTTTTGTATTCAGTATGCTTAATTTGTAATATACAGGATATCTGGAAAATCGCCTGCAATAGTTCGGGAAGTGATTCGAGAAAAAGAAGAAAAAAAGCTATTTAAACTACGGATGCACCGGATCATAAAAATATCGGATACTGGATATCGGATATCCGGACAAAATGTAACATCAAATATCCGGTATCCGCTAGAATATCTGAGAAAATTTCTTCGAATTGAATATTCGACGTTTTCCGGATATTCGACAGGATTTATAGAAAGTGTCTTCTAAAACTAAAACCCATAGAAAAAAAGATTGTAATTTTGCAACATACAATATTACAATGTATAACATACAATATTACAGCATTATAAATGCCTACTTGTTTCTAGAATATTTATATAAGAAAAAAATTAACAATTTAATTAATTATAAAATTCAACCGGATATATTTCCGAATACTAATAATATTCGGCTATTCCGATCAGATAGTAAAAAAAGTGCCGAATAATACTGGATTCTGAATACTTTCCGGATCCAGTGTATGCTTAATATAAACATAAGTCTGGAAATAAGTTGAGTTATAACCACTTTTATGTTAAAAAAAAGATTGTAATTAATTTTTTATAATCATAATGGCAATATTTATTTCATAATGTCTTAACATAAATAACTACATTTTGGACTATTTTGGCATTACTCTGGATGTATCACGTGGAAACATAGTCCGCTTGGTATTTCTCTAATGAAGTAAAAAAAAATTTTAAAGAATTAAAGAAATGTGGATAATGTTAAAATAGTTCTAATGTAGTTATTTATGTTAAAACACTAAAATGTTTATGAAATAAATTACGATTGTGGTTATGCAAAATAAATTACAATTTTTTTTAACATAAAAGTGGTTATACGAACGACTTATTTCCGAATCTATGTTTATATAGCTTTTTTTCCTTCTTTTTGAAACCCGAATCACTTCCCGAAGTATTACAGGCGATATTCCGGACACTCTATATTACACGTATGTGTGTGTGTGTGTGTGTGTGTGTGTGTGTGTATATATATATATATATATACTTTTTGTTTAGTTATAAACTTTTCCACATGTATTTATGCAAATTTGAGTACTAAACTATTTTTTTTTCTTTTATATAGGTAACATGGCACAGAGAAATGAATATAACCGCAATAATATCAAAAAAATGCAAAAAATATTACTTTTATCTAACCAAAAATGACAAAAAAAAACTATTGCTTTCATAACTGTGGGAAATCGGTATGCGAGAACCAGAGATTGACAATGTGCAGTGAATGCATAAAAATGAAAACTTTAATTTTTTATAATTTTTGACCATTTATATTTTTTTTTATTAATAAATAATCATTTTGATAATAAACTAAAATTGTTTATTAATTAAAAAATATCATTTATCTCCATTAAAAAAAATCACATTTTCAAATGCTCATATAATATTGCACTTTTTCAAAATTTGACTATTGTAAGATCTTTTTTCGTTTCATATAATAAAATAGTTTTTTA
>NW_017259557.1:623513-626919 GCF_001594045.1 Atta colombica
ATTTTTTAAGTTTTTCAAAAATTATTTTCCGTCTTTGTAGCAGACTAATTTAGAGATCTTAAAGAACATGAGTGAATTTTAAAATCTTTCAAACTTTAAGAGTCATCGGATGATCTCAAAATTAGATCACAAATGACCCATGTATGCCATTTGAAGAGACTGAAAATATGTATGTATGCCAGAGGATTAGAATTAAATTTGAACTTAAATATTATAACAAAATATTCGATATAATTGTATTAGGCATCACCGATGCGATTTATACATATGATACACTCTTGTGACAATAAATAATACAATTTAATTTAATATTAATTGTTTATTAACGTAAATATAACTTATCACAGATTTATGGATTTGTAAATATACATACTCGTATAATTTGTTAAACTGATGTCAACAGGATATCTCCAAATACACGAATAACAATAAAAAGATTTTTAAAAATTAAGTAAAAAGGTAATTTATAAATTTTTATTTTAAGCAATAGTTTGCGAAATAATTTAACTTTAAATGATCAATTATGGACTAAGTTTAGACGAACTATATTCAGATACTGAAGTGCGCTTACGCCGCTTTTATACCGCACGAGTGATTCATGGACAAATGCCCATCTAAACTAAAATAGATAATAAGTGATTATACTTAAATCTTTATTATCTCAAAAATTATTATCTGAAATAAAAATTTAAGAATAATATCTCGATTAATTTTTCTAGAATTTTTTTGCTATAGTCTTCTTTAACGAATTTTGAGACTTAATTGTATAGTTTAATTTTCCTTTGTTGCATGCATATATAATGCACTTATTTTCGTTGAAATTACTTACATATAAGGAAAATATTCTTTAATTTTTGTCTCCATTAGAGGAATAGATGCATATTTGTTTGTAGCTTATTATATGTTTGTAGCTTATTATAAAATCGAAATAAATATTATACGATTTATTTTGCATATAGTAAAGCGAGACTAATTATGACACTTTTTCTTTAAATTATTATAAATCTTCACACAATTATGATAGTCTAATAGTAAATGCTTTAAAACGTTACATGTTCATCTGGTTTAATGACTAAGTACTTATAAATCCTTAATGTATCTTGTAAATAAAAAAAATTACGTTAATTACAAGAGTGCAAAGTGAATCAATATGCTTCATCTATGGGTGATATCCTCGAAGAATTAGTTGAGCCATAAAAAATCATTTAATGAAATTTTATATTATTAAAAACATGAAAGGATTATGTGTATATTAATCATTTTTATTATTTTCATCTTAAGTATAATTTATAATATTCTTTCTTTTTAAATGCTTTAATTAAACAAAATTAGAAAAACTAAAATCTTTACTCTTTATAATAATAATTAAACGTAAAATATATATTTAATTGTTAACATAAAATAAAAAGCATTAGGCTTGTATGTGATCTTTTCTTTTATTTATTTGTAATATTTAAGAAAATAAGTGTTTTATTCTATGTATTTTATGTTTCAGACATAGTGGCGTTTCTAAGACTTGATGTACCCGGGTGCAGAACATTCCGCTGCCGCCCCTTCTTCAGATATACATATACGCTAGAAACCCAAACAATTTTTTCCAACCATTGCGAATAAACAATATTTTTTACAACATCTTTACTGGATAAATCGAAAAGACAGCGGAAAATTCAAAAAGACTCCTACCTTAACCCAATCTTTAATTCTTCTTAATTCTAAAATTTAAATTGACTATACATATAATACATATTGTTACATTGATAAATAAATACAAATTGAACATCAACTCATATTATTAACATTTGCACAAGCATTTCTTAATATTGTTATTTATTCTTTAATATTGTACACACTGATTGGTTTTTTTTTATATTTGAACCTCACAGAGTATTCATACTTTACAGAGGGAATATATTCGGGAATATACTATGAAGGGAGCACTTATAATTGCACTTTGCTGCAATTGTTCACTGCCAATAACAGCGACATTTTATACATCACTCTAGAGTTTTCTTATTATTTTTTTTTAGCACTATAATTGACTGGTGTTTAATTGGACGTGTACAACTAGTATATAATTTATAATGAAAAATTTGATATATCATAGAAATGTCTGAGAGCGAGTATCATAATTGCGAGTCAGCTGAAACTAAATTTTGTTTAACATTAATGGATTAACTTAAAAAAGGACAAGATGATCCAAGGCATCGGTGGCATCCGAGCGCATTTCCGAACGCAGTCATTCTCGATTTCTCGACCCTTCTTGTGTTACCAAATAGTTTAGACAAAGAACAATTAAATGACTTTTTATAATGTGCCTAATAGTATTATTACGTATGTAATCATGTATTATATGATAATTACATAATCATGTACACTACCCCTGATTTCTGATTTGATCAACCAAATTATTGATCATAATGTTGACGGCTATCGACCGCCTTGAAAAGGCGGCTGCGCGGGTGGACTATACCCACTATACACCCGCTATATAAAAATGACACTATTTAGATTAGATATATTCAAAGTTCAACTATACATATATCAATATTTTATATATCAATATTTATATTCCGTCAAAGAATAATATATCTGTCTTTTGTATGCAATTTCTGCTTCTTCATATCATTTCTATAACTTCTGTGATTAGTCACTAATATTCCATAACACAAAACGTTATAATGACAAACCGGGAAGTTGAAGACAATCAGATCAGTTCGTCGTAGGTATTACACAGAATCAATACTGCAATTTGTCACAATTTGCAATTATTGTCAGACAAGAATAAATTATAGATTGGATTATTTTAATTGATGCAGAAACATTCAGGAGAATTAATAGAAGAACAAAAAGTAGGTTATAAAATTCATTGGGCTTGAGATTATTTTATTCCACAGATAAAGGGGCAACGTGTAACATATGTAATGCGATAGTTACTGAGTACATATATACTCAGTAAGTTATCGAGGTATTTTAAAAAGTATAGGATCAAGTAATAGCACAGGGTCAAAGTATACAATAAGTATTATATATTTTCAACAATTAAGAGAAATAATATGAGGAAGCTTCACGGAGTTCTAATTAGGAGTAATAATTGTATCTAATATCATTATCGCGTTTCTTACTTTTTTTTATTACTCCTTATATTTTCGATCCAAATTACACGAGCAATAGTATAAGCGGCGATATGATCATAAAGAATGCGGAACACCAGAAAGCTTCAACATCAACTAACTTGACCAATAACACGGATGGGTCAGATGTTTCTAACGAGTAATTATTCACTACATGTATTTAAATACATATAAACAGATTTTACGGATCAATTAATATTGCTTTTCTTATACAAATATAATTTATATGTTATTATGTAAAACTTATTTATTAAGTGTTTTATTAATTATCTGTA
>NW_017259557.1:627213-634056 GCF_001594045.1 Atta colombica
AAATAATTTTGAGATACATTTATATTTTTACATTATGCAAAGTCATATAAATATTCAATTTAAAAATTTATAATATTTTTATTAGATTTTTATCTATTCTAACCATATATTTAAATATAAAAAATGACAGTTTTTTCGTATTATTGGCACGTGTTAATACATATTATAATTATAGAGATTGATTTCCAAATCTGATCAAAATATATGCAATATCATTCTACAAAAATTATTGCATTCTGCTGGCAAAATAGATGAATTTACAGTTTCCTTTAAAAAATATAAAAATGAAAATGTATTATTATTAAGTAATATAATTGTAATGTTAAATAACATATTATATTTCATCACTTTAATATTTCTTTATCATTTTATAAACATAAAAATGCAGATTCGTATCGAGCAATTCAAAATTAGACTATTTTATGAATCATCAGATAATGTGGAAGCATATCTATCAATACTTGGCCAAGCAGTAGATAATAATTTTTTTTCTCCTGATTGTGAGTCTCTTGCAAAATAAACTTCGCTCTTACACAAGTACAATATAATTGATGAACTATACGATGTTATACAAATTTATTTCTTAAAGAAATCCTAAAGTTAAGCGCAAACTCCCACGAAATTGCTATTTTATCAATAAAATATAACTAATAAAATATGATACATTTTTTACATAATGTATGCACATGTATGCATAAATATTCTTAAAACGATCGTTTTAATTGGACGTCTATTTCCATCAATGTAAATTAACTTTACTCTCGGTTCAATTTACTCTCCATCTTTTACTATTAATTTTTCTAAAAAGTAGGTAAAGAGTAAACTGTATCCTGGATAAAATTAATCTACATTGACGGAAAAAAACATAAGATAATTAAGAATTCGATGTTATCACTTCATGTAATCTAATTTTGTAATCTTCAATTTCGTACGGATTGCAGAGATTATGTATCTAACAAATATAATCGAAAACTATTTAACAGTTCTAAACAATATTTTAGTTTAAGAATTGGCAAAAAAGCTTACAATTAAAAAAATTTTTGTTCTATATATATATATAAATTTGAAGTTGCAGGCACGTGTTAATACATATTATAATTATAGAGATTGATTTCCAAATCTGATCAAAATATATGCAATATCATTCTACAAAAATTATTGCATTCTACTGGCAAAATAGATGAATTTACGGTTTCCTTTAAGAAATATAAAAATGAAAATGTATAAGAAAATGTATAAAATATGGTTCAATTTAACAAAAATAAAATAAAATTTAAGTTCATGATATAAAAATTGCCAGAATCACAAATGAAAACAAGTATGAGCCACTATATTTGGATCGATTACTAAATGATAATTAAATACAAGTAAATTGTTATATAACCTTTTGTATAATTCAAATACAAGATACATGTCCACACAAATATGGACACTTAAAATTCTATTAATTACGTTAAGTAAATAATTATTAGCATAAATTTTTATATGACTTCATTATATATAAAAATTTATTTTATGTGATTCTTTAATAATATTATACGTTAAATAAATATATTTGTACATAAATTTTTATAATACGAAATTTTATAAATACGAAACGCACGATTATAATGGTAGACCAGGAAGTAGAAGACAATTAGATAGCAGTTCGTCATTGGACATGCGTAGACATTACACACAAGGAGTGAAATTTAGCAGTTTGCAGTCATTGTCACAAAGGAATAAATTATAGAGACAAATATTCTAATTTACATCGTTATTGACATCGTTATTTAATGGAGAAACATTCAGAAAAATTAACAGAAGAACAGAAGATAGTCCATTAATGTAGATTAACTTTGATCTCGGTTTAACTTATTCTTCATATTCTTCTATAGTCCTAAAAAATTAGGAAAGATAAAGAGTAAGTTGAAACAAAATTAACATTAATCTGCATTGGCGGAAACGGGGATTTTAATTGTAAAGTTATAAAAAATGTTGTTTTTTCATGTAACTACTACTAGTTTGTATCTTCAATTTCGTATGTACAGATTGCAGAGCTTTTATATTAAATAAATATTGTCACGACTTCACATCTCTAAACGCCACTTGAACTAAGGAATGGCAAAAAAAATTATAATTTCAAAAAAGATTATAATTTTAAAAATTTTTGTTTTAAGTAGTAAGTATAAATTTTAAGCTGCAGACATATATTCATACATATATTATAATTCTGAAGGATTTTTCCAGAAATTCTGAGAAAAGTATTACGGAAAAATCTGATAAAAGTATAATATCGTTCTACGAAAATATTACGTTCAACTAGTAAAATAGATGACTTTAAGACTTCTTTAAAAGACATAGAAATAAAAATATAATAAGAAAATGTATACTATATATCTTGCTTAAAACAAAAATAAAATAAAGTTTAAATTCGTATATATAAAAATTGATAAAAATCACAAATGAAAACAATTTATTTTAAAAGAATCACTACGTCTGGATTGATTTACAAGTAATAACGAAATGCAAGTATTGTAAGATTGGAATTATAATGTGTTAGGACGTGCAAATATTGATATTTTAACTAAGTATGTAATGCTCAAATTTCTTTTCGTTTATAGTTGAATTTTACTAATGTGTTAATATGATATGCTGATAATTCACTACCAAGTATGCCACTTCAATAGATTAGCCACTGATTCAGATTTAGAGTTTATCACACATGGATTGTAAGTACGACGGACATTCTTTCCTCATCATTTCTTATTCTTACTTGAAAGACATGATTCACATCTTGCTTATTTTTGCAATTTAATGCAAAAATATAAATCATAAATTTTTTAACGAAAATGACGCGTTGGTCACGCTTGCTGACATTTTAATCGGAGAAAAAAAGTCATTAGTATTAGTGGTTTTTTTCGCATCATGCTTTTTGCTCGAATGGCTGCTAGACGCACACTAATGGTCCGATTAAAAAGTTAAGCATCTCTATCGACAGTTAAAGCTTCAAATCTTCAATCGATGGCAGGTACGCGTCCTTTCGATGCGATTCCTTCTGAAATCTAACGTAAAAGATGATACTGGGATCATTTTGACTCAAAAGAACCACTAAGAAGGATAACTTTTATCTTCTTACATGTAGAATTAATTTATATTAGCGATCCATTTTTACAGTCACACTATAAGTATCACTATAAGTATCATATTATCCTTGTTATCTATCAAATATTTAATAGGGACAAGGCTTGTAAATGATGTTTACAAACGTTGTAAATGCAAAACGAAATGCATTCTAGGATATGTTATATACAACACATTTCATTATTTATTATATATTATATTTCATTATTTATTATATTGATGATTCATAAATGAGCTGACAATTGCAAAGAGGAGAGGGAGTTAAACAGTGGTGTGCAAGTAATTAGAATTCGAATCGAATCGAATCATAGTAGATCCTCTCTCTCTCTCTGTCTCTCTCTCTCCCTCCCTCTCTCTCCCTCTCTCTCTCTCTCTCTTTCTCTCTCTCTCTCTCTCTCTCTCTCGATTCGATTCGTTTTTTAATTTGAGAAATTTGAAATCAAATAAGTAGTTAGAAACTTTGAATTTTTAATGATTTAATTTCGAGGTTCAATCGTCTATTCATTTCCTTTATTTATGCATGACTCTCATGAATTGAAAATTACTTATTTTTTGTTTATTTAAAAAATCTGAAACGTTATTAAAAATACTTTATTATTTTTAAATTAGCTTTTTATATAAATTCGGAAAAATTTGATACAAATTCGATACGTTCGTTTTCGAATAAAAAGTTTTATATTCGCCAATATTATATATAAAGTAATAATAAGTAATAAAAGATTCAATGTATCGGAGACATGTTATCAAAATGCATATTTCAATCAAGTCTGAAATATTATCGTTGAATTTATTTATTTGTGAATTTTCAACCGTGATATATTTGATTTGGTTGTTGGTTTACATTGAGATTATGTTTATTTTTTGTGTCTGTCCTCTTAATAATCTTATAAGATATATAGTGATATAATTTCTCAATAATCTCGTAGAATGTATTATAAAAACTTTATAAAATTTAAACAAGTGCAGATAAAATTTAATTTTATTTACAGTTCGAATTTTATGAAGTTTTTTAAGCTGTGCTTTTAGAAGATGATAAATAATAAATGGATCTTATAATTATATTATAATTTAACGATGTCAGTGATAGTCACAAAAATAAATAAAAATTAAAAGATAAAATTAATTGAATATAAAACAATTGGATATAAAACAATATTATCTGAACTCTGGAAATCAATAATAAATGATGGGATCAAGATATCTATCAGTAGAGTTACAGATTTAAATTCGCGAAATCTATGCAATATCTTTCACTAGTTTTGATCGATTATAACGGGAAAACTATTGCTTTGACATTATCATATTAGAATTTTCGATCTTAATCGAATTTAATTTCTAAGATATGGTTTACTATTAAATGATAGTTGGAAATTCTACATTTCTTCCTACAAATTCTGCATCCTATATTTTATACATTATACATATTCATATATATTCAAGAATGCAAATCATAAAACCACTGATAAACTAGATTCGAAACAATAAAAACCCAACTAGTGTGCTATTGATATTAAATTTAAAGTGTAATTTACCAGCGCGAAGTAATATACTTACATATTTTTTTCTGATTGTATTCTCGCCGATTTTATTATTCGCTACCGAAATAGTTTTGCGAGTTCTTTCACATCCGTTTATCCTACGATGTTTGACTACATCTCCGAGATTCCTACGAGTTCGAGAATCGCAGACTGACTAGCTCCAGTAACAGATAATTAGATCGCTATGTGGGAATGACGAAGAATCGGTGCATGGGTTCTGCGTAGACGCACACCCGTAGGGTGCCATTATTTCACTGCTGGGATGTTCGAATAATTGAACGTTGGCCGATACGTGGCG
The DNA here is from genome assembly GCF_001594045.1 of Atta colombica. Taxonomy (NCBI): domain Eukaryota; kingdom Metazoa; phylum Arthropoda; class Insecta; order Hymenoptera; family Formicidae; genus Atta; species Atta colombica. The sequence continues at coordinate 632,173 of NW_017259557.1, forward strand.
GCGAGTTGTACCGTATAACGGTTATTCACATACTGCGAATCGTATCCTGCGGAAACGCCGAGTGCTTATATCAACCTCCGAGGCAGCACGATGTCTATTTCAAACCGCCAATCTTCCTCTCTTGTCTATATATACTTCTTTTCTCTTTTCATGTTTTCTTTTACTATTTCACTATACCACTGCAATATACAATGTATCCTATAAATATATTAAGAATCTTTTTAGCTTAAAACTTTAAATTTGATATTTATTTTATCTAGCTTCTAAAAATTTTGAACGATTTTCTTTTATGTTCCAGCATTTTTTCTATTCTTGACGCGAGATATTGAGAAAGTTATGTTTTGAATGAGTTTGAGCAAAGTCTATTTAAAAGTAAAATAAGGTATTGTTATTTATTTGCACTTTCGAGACATAATTCGCCTGCAGCCTACATTTATCGACATTGAATAGTTTCGTATTAATGCCTCGCTATTGAAACAACCGTCATCCTTTTTGTTTGTTCTTCAGTATCTATGATTGAAAGGCCACATCCGGCCAATCTGGGACGCCTTGTATCGCGCTCATGTACCTCCTCCTGCTTCTTCGCCGCGGTTCGGCCCATAGTCGACTATCGATAATCAAGGTGTATCCGTAAAGCAAATAGCTGTTTTCTCAAGTCGAGTCGATATCGGCTCGCCATTTTTGAAAGTGTACTCTTCGCGATGTACAAGAGACCGTGAGGCGTTATGAAAATCGATCCATTGCACGATGGATCACGCACGCTTGTCAACGCGTTGAACGTGTATGTACGCGAAGTGAACGATCGCCTCATAAAGATGGAATCAAGCAATCTGCGTACGATCGATGTTAATTACGTGGCGAAATCGGCGACAGGAATTATTTTTAATCAAAAGGAGGTCAATCATCGGAGACAAGTCTCCGATTCGTAAACATTGTCCATGGCACACCGAACGATGACGATCCCATGTCTGAAAGGAATTATGGAGAGAGGTGTGCATGGGAAACGACGCGCGTTCTCCATAAGTATGTATACGCGTTCGCGATGTAAGTGTGCGCAAATCGAGAGCGCAATAGTATTCAGAACCAAAGTATTCGGGGGCTAAAGTGGATGGGTATACGTGATCGGAGTATCGATAGCGAGCGCAGACTTACGGCGAGAACCGCGCGCGAATCGCCTCTGCCGCAATAAACGCGCCAGCCAATATATATGCCTGAGGCCGAAACGTGGCGCTGATACCAGCCCAGTCTTTATTTAATTAATGTAATCGATACGACCGTGTAAATGCGAACGCTTGTTTCTCTCGGCAAAGCGCTCGTTTGCCCTCCGGCCGAGGATCTGCGCGAGTTCGGACGATGTACGCGTCTCATTCCTCGACGGTCGTACGCACTTAATGCGCTGCTATCACATCGCACGACTGCAAAGTGCGTTCTATGGACTTCTGAAAGAGAAAAGGTTCAACGTGCGCTTCCATGCAATTCGCTCATACGTGTAGCATTGCTATACGTAAACGCGAATTTTATTCTGATAATTTTATTTTGATAATACGAAGTGATTTTCGAGAGAATGGAGAATGCCTACAATAACACTGGCGGAAAAGTTTTTGGTATTTATGACTGTAAAGTGTAATTGCATAGCAAAATATTATGGTTGCGAAACTCTCCAGTTAACACTAAAAGTAACATAACATTAATGTTGTAATTTCGTACTTAACAATGTAATTGTTAGATATTTAACGTCATGAGTTGTATTAGTTACATTATTGAGTGAAATTATAACAATGATGTTATATTACTTCTGGTTTTGTCGACTAAAAGTTTATTAAATTTAGTTAAATTTTACAGGCAGCTGTTGAAAATAATTTCTTTTATATATATATATATATA
>NW_017259557.1:634156-651238 GCF_001594045.1 Atta colombica
CTAACATTATAGAAATAATTATTCTTATAAAAATAGAGAGCTCCTAATCATAATTATTTTATAATGCAATTAAAGTCACAAATATATCAAAAATACTTTTCTTTTAACGTAACACAATTCAATTAGTGCCTCTGCGTAGCGATTATTTCGGCGCATATCGAAATTCGCGTCTTGAATTATTTATTATAATTATCCTCACGTTGACGTGTTGTCGCCGCTAGCAAATAGTAGTTCTCACAGCGGAGCATTTAATAGTTGGAGAAGTTTCGGCACTTGAATTATTTGCTATACGCGGCGCGGGCGCAATTACGTCGCGTCCATTAATCACGGAGTGCAATCACGAGCGACGCGCTTACAGCGCATATTTTATAATTTACTTTCGTACGTCGGGTACAGTCATTTATTCCGTCGGCCGACCATCATGACACAAACCAACGGCGGCGGCCGTCCTGCGCGTCATTGCGCCAGCCGGTTACGAGAGCCAATTTTCGCAAAGAATTAATTTACGCCCTCACAGGGCGAGCATTGCCGTGCACTTCGAAATCGCTCGTTTTCGCTACAGGCGTTCCGATGCACGCATGAGTGTGTATGCCTTGTCCCAGGACTCGTTACAGGAATTTCATTGGTTCTTATCTCACGCGAAGCTCATGTAACCACCGCTACCTGACCGATTGCAAAACGCGTCGACAGGTGACAGCCAGTTAAGACGATCTTCGAGAACAGTATTTATACCTGGACGCTAAGCTTATCGTCCGACACCGACTTTTCGCAAACAGGTAACGACGTGAGCGTTGAATCGGTTAAATTAATCTGTATGTTATACGATTTTGTAATTTTTGGCGATGATAACGTAGGCGAATAAAAGAGACAAGTACATATAGGCGAATTTGTAATATATATGAAGATTCAAGAGCGAAGGGACAAGTTATTGGCCGAAATAAATTCTAAAGAATAGTACTGAATAATATTTGCTTTTTCTTTGTACACCTTTTTACAATGAAGGTTAATGGTCTATATAAATTCAACGAAGTTGAATTTTGGAGACTGCTGCACGAAAGATATCTGCTGATGTACAATCAAAGCACTGTCTTTTTGTCAAGAGTTCTAATGTTTTCCAACTGATCTCTTACCCAAGATTTTTCCTTCAATAATCTGAGTCTTTAATTATTTACAATATAATTAAAAATAAATTAGTAACATTTATTTAATATAAGTAATAGTTTTTACACGGTTATATTAAAAGTAAAAATGAGAAAAGTATGCACTTGAAAACTTGATTCAGCCCGTAAAAAACAGTGTATAAACTGTTTAGGTTATGTTTGATAAGAATATATTTTAGTTAAATATCTGTTGCGAACTGACATTACGTACCTGGCATATTGCAGTTATATGTCGGTTATCATATTACGCAATAAGGTTACGCTTCTATTATATATCCACATTTCATATAATGAACATGACGATTGAAACTAGTTTATAGTAACAGACACGTATCTATTTGATATCGAATATATGTCTGCAATGATAATCATTGTTATCGACTCGTAACAGTTGGCTCTCTGAAACTAATCAGAAATACTGTCCACTGTGTTTCGTGCTGTATGGGATTATTAAATTCCGAAATGATTTTTTATTATATAAACGCTGTATAAATAAATATGCATACTTTTAATGCTATAATATTTTATATTTTGCCGAAAAATTACAATTTTTTCTCTGGAATTATCATCTTTATTGATACTCAAACTCAGATGATAACATTAAAATCACACTTTCCAATAAAAATCGAATATTTACGTTTTAAATATATGTACATGTTTACGAAACTAGTAAATCATAAAATTAGTATCTATTCGTATTATTAGTTTCTTACTCTTAATAACTTAAATTTTAACAGCGCGAATTTCCATAAGCGCCGATGATCTTTAATAGCAGGTTGTTCGCATGCTCCAACATGCTCCCAATATGCTCCTATCATTCAACTCATTCTAATGCATTCATTAGAGTAATTAGGAACTATGGCAGGAGTATGCTACGCGACCTCGTATCTCGTTGGTGGCTACATTCAGCAGAACACAACAATTTTGCAACCGTTTTATAATTGTTTACTGAGATAGGATCATTCTTTTAAATCTAAAAGTATAATTCAATTAGCGTTCTGCTGAAGTCATTGGGCGTTTAAGATGACAAATCGACTAATCTGCTTGCCGAGCAAATAAACATAATTGGTAGTTATTTATAGATCCAACCAATCATATACAATCGCTCGGTAAGCATACCCGCTTTGCTATCTTGAATTCGCCCAATGTTTTTATTTTCATTTTCTCTTATTTTTCCGCGAGCATCCCTGTCGCACAAAGACGATTTTCCATCAAAGAAATCTCGGTTTACCGCTTGGATCTGATTTCCATATCCTCTCTCATCTCACGCGCGTGTAATAGAAATATTTGCAAAATGCGGAGCCCATCACTCCACGTCCCTCGCCCCGCGACGATTCCATAAAATTCGAGATGTGACAAAAACACTGCAGCACTGATGAGACATCTTCAAACTATACATATATCAATATTTATATTTTGTCAAAGAATGATACCTCTATTTTTGACCTTCTATAAACAATTTCTGCTTCTTCATATCGTTTCTATATTTTCAGTGATTAAGTCCGATTAACACTTTCTGTAATACAAAACGGGCAGTTATAGTGATGAATCAGCACTTAGAAGATAACAAGATCCGAGTTTGTAAATGGCTGCGTAAACATTACATACAACAAGAATTGATATATCGCATATATCGCAATTTGTAGATATTGTTCGTTAGAAATACCTTATGAAAGCAAATACATTAATTTATTCACTCACTTGAGGGAGGAACATTCAGAAAAATTAACAGAAGAACAGAAGACAGATGATAACATTAATTGGAAATGGGATTATTATACTCCAATAACAGATAAAATAGTAAAGTGTAATATATGTGGTAAAATAGTTAATTCTAAATTTGTTGTTAATTTAAGGAAACACCTTGATGCACAGTAAGTATATAATGAATATATTTTTAACAACAATTAAGAGAAATAATATGGAAGTTTTATCATGGAGTCCTGTACAATTGTATCTGATATCATCGCTTTTTTTACTTTTTTTATTACTCCTTATACAGACATAATTTTCGATCCAATGTCAGATATTAATATGAGTAGAACGAGCAGCAGAGCAAGCGGCGGTACGACTGTTAAGGATGAGGAATATCAGGAAGTTTCAATACCAATAATTTTTAATTTAATTTGACTAATAACACGGATAGATCAGGTGTTCCTAATGAGTAATTATTCAGTTTTAATTTATTCAAATACATGCTAATAGATCTTACGAATCAATTTATATTTCTTTTTCTATTTAAATATAACCTAATGTTATATAATGTTATATTCAAGTATAATCATAGTATGATGTTGTGTATAACACACTTATTTATTAAGCGTTCCGATTTAAATATAACCTAATGTTATATAATGTTATATTCAAATATAATCATAGTATGATGTTGTGTATAACACACTTATTTATTAAGCGTTCCGATTAATATCTGTATGATAACCAATCAGTCGCAAATTACTCCAATTTTATTATACTATTTTACAATACATGTTATATTTTATATGATACAGTATGTATCATTACAGCTGCCGTATTTTCGCTGATATTCTGTATTAATACAAGTCAAGTTGAAAAATCCATTGTTTGTATTCGTTATGTGTAATAAGTAATGATTAATTTTAAAAAATGTCGGAAATGTTAAATGTACAAAAACAATTTTATTTTTAATTCTTGTTCGCATAAACAATAACTAAAAAAATTTATATTAATTGCATGAAGAACAAAAGTAAATAACAAAAAACAGGTACATTGTATATAAATAATATAAAAACAAGTACATTGTTTATGCTTGTACAATTTACAATATTTTCATCATCAGTTTGTCTGTATTTGCACTACCTGGAAAAAAAGGCACTGATATATGTTTATCTGTGATCAAATTTGTTTTTTCATTTAGTGTATATTCATAAATAATACAATTACATGTTGTTTAATTGTCGTTTATTGCATGCAATATGTAATACATTCGCTTTGGTAAATTGCTTTCGTTAAGCTTACTTTTATTATTTTGTGCTATTAATCCACATATCATTTAACTTTTTTAGGAATAGACATATATATTTATATTTAACTTGTTTTTCTTTTCTTATTTCTAATATTTTAAGAAATGAAGTTTATATTTATGCATACACATATTTTATGATTAAAATTGATGCCTACAAAGAACGAATTTAATCTTAATTTATCCTAGAAAAATGATATTTGTGATGAACAATACATTGGTTTAAATATTTATGGTACAATACAATGTTTCAAAGATTTATACCATGCACTTCAGTAAAATTAATTAAATTCATTTTATATTTTATTGATAGTTTTATTAGTGAATGAGAGAGATTAACATAATTTCGAAATACAAAACTATTCCATGACTATCATATCTATAAGATAAATTCTTAAAAAAATTCTCTTCATGTACTATTGTATCTTTTATTTCGCATATAACATAATATCATATATTCTACAATAAATTTGAGACAATTTTATATTTTCATGTATACAAAGCCGCAAATAATAAATATTTAATTTAACAATTCATAAGTTATTATAGATTTTTCTTATTCTACCGTATAGATTGAAGAGATGAAACTTTTTATAATTATGAATTAATATAATTATAACATTAAATAGTATATTTACATTTTAACTTTTTTATCACGATATATATATAAATATAGATCCGCAACTTCAGAACATATTATGGATAGTCTTCTTGAAAACATAGAAAATATAGAAAAAGAACTTCCCGTCGAATTAGAGTTATGTGATACAGAAGAAGTTTCTTGTAGAGAAGAATTTTCCACTAGAGAAGAACTTCTTATTAGAGAAGAATTTGCCGTTAGAGAAGAACTTCCCGAAATGGAAGAATTATTACTTGATCAATCATCAGATAATATTCGTAAATTTTACTCTCTTAATCGTGAATGCGAAATAACCTACGATCTTCTAAAAAAAGAATAATTGATACTACGTTATAGTATGTACAAATTTATTTCTTAATGAGAGGCTAACTTCAAAAAACGAACTCTGAAGGAATGCTATTTTACTGATAAAATGTGACACGTTAACACATTTTTACATACTGCAATTCAATGTCGTACGCATATATATATATATATATATATACATAAATTTTTATAAAGCGAAATCGTTTTAATTACACATTAATCTAATTTCAACAACGATGTTGTTCTTCTAATTTACTAGTTTGTAATTCCAATTTTGTACGTATAGATTCCAGAGCTTTTGTATCAAACAAATATTGCGACAAACTTAACAATTCTAAATGCATTTTAGATTTAAAAGATGTTAGAAAAACATAACAATTTAAAAAATTGTTCGTGACATAAATTTCAAGCTGCAGACATAATACTTTAATTTTGGAGAATTCTCAAATGCGATAAAAGTTATTGTATTGTATGCGATATCTATTTTCTATGAAAATTATTGCGCTCAACTGACTATACAAGATCCGCTCCTTAAGTGAATCTAAGAGTTAATTTGTATTACTGACTAAACCATTAATTCTTATATGACAATTATTTTTTTCTTTTTTATAGATTCGATATACTACAGATTATTTCGATATACTACTGATATACTACAGATTATTCTGTACACACAGATACATCAGGGATACGAAATTATTTGTGTATACTATGATTAATCGTTTTTAGGATTTCCTTAAGAGGCATAGAATTTATAAAATATATTTTTGGTCTATTTAACAAAAACAAAAAATAAAGGTTAAGTTCAAGATATAAAAATTAACAAAATCACAAATGAAAACGTACGATAAATGAACCATTATGCCTAAATCGATTACCAAATGATAATTAAATTTAAGTAAATTGTTAACCTTCTTTGTAATGCAAATAAGACAAATATGTCCAGATATATACACACTTAAAGCTTTATTAATTATGTTGTACGTTAAGTATAACATAATTATTATTTATATAAATTTTTATATAATTTTATGTTACATAAAAATTTTTTTTATATCATTTTCTATTAATATCATACATTTTAAATATACATATAGATGTATATTTGTGTATAAATTATTATATATACACATACATTATTTAATATCTATGAATACTCTAAATAGAGCTTTTATATAACGTTTTTTTAAACAAAAGTAATTTAATTAACTTCTTTATATAACGATCATATTATTCATAAAACATGTGCGCCAATTATATTGATATTAAGTAGATGATTTGTTTGTCCAAATGTCACTTCTGGTCAGTTACTCACTGTAACGGTAAAGTAGTAATTTTTTTCTTCGATTACTTAATTTCCATTTAATATCTATTAATTTATCTTTATACCTTCATTTTCATATAGATATCAAAAATAAGCAATTTTTAGAAATTCTTTTGCATTTATTTAATATTAAGAAAAAAAACTTATCTTTTTCAATATATTGAAAAAAAATAAGATATTCTGTGAGTCAATTTCAACAATTTTATGTATCACTATAAATTTTACATATAGTATTTATTTTTTACGAATAATATAAAATAAAGGCGCTAGAATATATATACAAAATAAACAAGATAGCTGTTTAGTACTGAAAGGAATTAAAGCATTAGACAAAAAAATAAAAATAATGTAATATGATGCAGTTTTATATAAGAAATATCACGACAAATGGAGGCATTAATTAAGCGACCTAATAAAATAAAAATCTTTGATTGACAATACAAATTACTTTTTGACAGATTATTACATGTTTAGAAATCTATCAGATAATCAATTATCTTTAAAATTTTTAATATATCTTTAAATTTAATTAAATTTGGAAATCGTTTTATACTTAACTAAAGTAATATTTTATCATTCCAATGTATTGTATTTTTTATTGTAACGTAGTGTATTTCTTTTACATACTCTCTATAAAACTTTTAGAGTAAAATCTCAATGTAAAGAGTGAAATCTCACTTTTAAAGATTAAAATTATGCCATTCTTTTTTAAGACTGACTCAATTTTCATTCTTTATAGTTAAATTCCATGTCAAAAAATTTAGAAATAATTTTTGCCTACCAATTACTTTCTCTATTGTAATTGTTTTTATATGTTATTAATATTCATCAGGTACCATTGATAGCTAAAACACTAATTACTATTGCACAATTTTAATATTACCAGCATTATTTATCTTCGATAAATACATTCGACAATTTTAAAAATACTGTAAAAAACTATGATTCATCAAGAAAAGTCAGATAATATGACGAAATCTTTTTGTAGTACTTCACAAAGGTTAAAGACTGTAGTAAAACTGTTTATTCAAACTTAGGTACAGATGAAGAATAAAAACGTATGTAAAAAATATTTTTTTCTCATTATTACATACATTCTTTATACGCTCTTACTTTCAAATGTTTCTAATTAAATGAGAGAAAACCTATATACGGTTTTGTTTTTAATGTATTGTTTATGTTTCCTTTTACACATCTGATCTTTTGAATCGATAGTTTTTATTATAATATTTTATTATAATATTCTTGAGGCTTCCACTGGTGTTTTTTATATAAAGATTATGCGTTTTGATTATGGGTTTCTTCTATGTCTAGATTCATACTTGAAGTGCTAACGTGAATGCTTTCGTGAACCTTGCAGTTCATCAGGGCGAGCAGCAGCCTGATACTTACTACTGATACAGCCTGATACTGATTTTTATTATATTTGTAGATCACTAAAATAATAATTAGATTGCATATTCTTCTAAATAAGATATACAAAATAATTTATTATTGTATATTGAATATTTTCGTGTGTCATTAAAAAGGTAAGATTCAGTTACTTCTTTTATTTTATTTCCACTGTTAATTTTTTTCTTCAGATATCTCATTGTTTGATTTTTGAAAGAACAACTTTTTTTACTTTAAATACAATTGTAGTCTAAAAATTTTGATTACGAGTCGGTAAGGGTTAAAATGAAAATGCACACAAGAATGTTTTGGAATTTAATGGATTAAATTATATATAATATATTATATATAATATATATAATAACGGATTAATTAATGGTCTTAAATGTAACAACAGAACAATAAATATTAGTCGAAGAATGAAAATCAAAGACATTACAAATTATGTCACAAATAAGTTCAAAATGCAAATAGCGATTAAAGTAATTGTAAAATTCGTTATCGTACTGAAAAAATGTAACTACGTTACCGTAAAAGCTATAAAATACGAAAATTAGCGCTATTATAATTTTATTATCGACGAGGTAATGGTAACGGCATAATAAATAATACATTTCTCAACGTACCTGAGATTTACATTCAATATGATGTAATAGTCCAGTCATAAGCCTGGAAAACGATTTTATTTAATGCGAGTTTGTGAGAAATCATGTGCGCAGATCTCTCGCTGAAATTTCAGCCTTCTTCATTTATCAGGCTTCTTGCAGCGTTTTCTCTACACTGACCGACGAAAATTAAGGGAAAAATGTGGAGGAAATGTTACATATATATAGTATGGATGGTTAAGTAAAAAAATATATATTTTTATTTAACTAAACGTGTATTTATAGATCAAAATGTAACATGTGTGATATTATGCACATCATTCGTTTTTTCAATCAAATATAAAATAAATTCAAAGATAGCTGAAAGTATAATTCAAGAGCTTTTGAATAAGTTTTGGTTCGTGAGACATTTTTGATAAAGTTCTGATTAGTTGAATTTTAGTAAAATTTTTAAGAAAGGTACGTACTTAGCCATGGAGTGTGTGTGTGTGTGTGTGTGTGTGTGTGTGTGTGTGTGTGTGTGTGTGTGTGTGTGTGTGTACTCGTGCTATACGTGTTTAAAATTGTAAACATAATGAAATGCTGCAGAAAGCATAAAATTCGAATCGCTATAACTTAATAAAAAAAAAATCGTATGAATCAAAGTTTGAAAAACTTTGAATTGTAGAAGTTGAATTGTAGTTGAATTGTAGAGTAGATTAATTTGATCAAATATCTAAATAATCATACAATAGAATAATTTTGTCAAATGCAAATATTTAAATAATCATTTAAAAAGAAAGTGTCACAATTATTATAAATCTTTGTTACACAAATAGGAGGGCTATTTGTGTGTGACATTTTATTCTTTAAATTATTATAAATCTTTACACAATTACGATAGACTAATGGTAAATGCTTTAAAACGTTGTATGTTCAGCTGGCTCAATAATTAATTACTTATAATTAATACTTATAAATCCTTAATATATTCGTAAATAAGAAGAAAATTATGTTAATTACAAGGCAAAGTGATCTCAATATGTCTCACCTATAGGGTCCTCGAAAAATAAGTTGAACCATGAAGGTAATCATTTAATAAAATTATATATTATTAAAAACATGAAAGAATTATATATATATATATTAATCAAATTTTATTATTTTTATCTTAAATATAATAATCTTAAATATAATAATTTGTATAATAATTTTCTCTTTTCTAATTAACAAAATAAAAAAAATTAAAATCTTTATTCTTTACTATAATAATTAATCGTAAAATATTTGTTTAATTGTTAACATAGAATAAAAATCATTGTTAAAGACAGGTTTCATTTAAGCTGTTGCGTAAGTTTATGAGGTTAGTTATGACTAATAACATACTGGCCCAACAAACTCCATCTCGGTGTTGATTAAAATATTTTTTTATAACTAAAAATAAAATCGTAAATAAAATCGCTACTTGAACATTAGAGTTAAAGAATATGATAATAAATTATATCCAAAAAATATATTTGATTGTTATTACTTGCTTATTTATCATGTAGATCAAAAAGAATACTCATCTAGTAATTTTGCTTTTAATATAAAATGAAAATGAAAAAGCGCACATATTTGAGTATTGACAGCCAGATTGTTGTATTAAGGCACAGTAATCTCTATCTTTGTGTTATGTTATACATGTATCCATATATATTTTGGTTATTTAGATATTGCATTTGACCAACTTGCTTCCTTGCTATATGCTCAAATAGCCCCGCTCTACTCTACTTTTTTAGATGTCGTTAAATTTATTTAGAACTAGTTTTCCTCTTGCCACAAAAAAATGTTAAAAAGCCAAAAACACTATTTTTCCCATTTAATTCCAATTTACTCAAAATCAAGACATGCTAGATAAATTCTGCCAACAGCATCGTGTTCAGCTCGAAAAAAATCTTCGAAAATTATTCTATCGCACTGGAGAGAAAAGAGAAGTTTTATTATATAGTATTATTTAATGAGTTTTTGGTGACTTGTGCTCTCTTACAATTAGAAGAAAGAAAAAGAGAAACAATAAGAGAGAAAGAGAGTGACAGTAAGAGAGAAAGAGAGAGAGAGAGAGAGAGAGAGAGAGAGAGAGAGAGAGAGAGAGAGAAGTGTTTCTGAGATAGCATACTTTTTTTAATAGTGCAATCCACAGAATTAATGTATTACATTATAATATTAATAACATTAATAACAAAAAAAGTGTTTAATTAAAATCAAAATTGTACTATAATGTAAAAAAAAAATGAGAAAATCAATGATAAAAACATCAGTGATAAAAACAGTGACATAAATATAACTGTAGATGATGATAATAATATAACTTACATATTTTTTGTAACAGTTTTTATTTAAATTCTAAATCCAATGAAAATTGGATTTATCTATAAAGTTGCTGGCTGTAGATTCATATTGATTATGCTAGAATCAATCGTTGATCTAAAACTTCCCCTACAAATACACAATATTGAAAGTTACAGCAATACTGCTGCAATATTGGAACAACATTACATGTTGTAATAACATTAATATTGAAAAGATTTTGCAGTGATATTGGCGCCAATTCTGTGCTGTATGGGTTACTTATGTAAACTCTGTATATAAAAAATTCAAGTACTTATAAAGATTTACATTCAATAAAAAATAAATGCTTTTTTTACCTTAATCAACAAGGTATTCGATTACCAATGTTGACGGTACTTTTTAAGGTGCAGAACGAGATAAAAATCAAGGCCAAACGCAAATATACTGGACAATTAAGTAAAAGTAAAAATTAAGTAAAGACATTTTTTTATAGGGCATATTCTTGAGAAGATAATTACCTAAAAATATATTTGATTTTGATTTTAATCTCGTTCCGCATCCTAAAAAATATCGTTAACGTTGGTAATCGAATACCCTGTTCTCTGCACATAGCAGGTTTCTCTCTATGCGGGAAGGTTGCTTGCGGTTTGTTGCACGACCGGTTGAGTCATCCCAAACGGGCGTTTTTGGACCTGAAAGGTACTACCGCTGCGGGGTCCGTTTGCCATCATTCGAAACCACAAAGTCCTGTGAAACCATCATCCTCGGTGCCTATGATCCATTTCCTCTCCTGTGAAGCTTACCTCCAACCGTGGGATAAGAATTCCTACGATCTGCGTCACTTACAGGAATCTACGGTAAAGGGTCGCACGCTTTCGTTCGCTCGAACAGCTGGTTTTCTTCGGAGGAATTTTTACGGCCCTTAAAGAGGAAGAAAGAGAGGGATGAACAGAAGGAACGTTTCGGCCAATAATTCTCTCGCCGACAGAGCCCGCCGACATAGCTCGCCGACATAAAGCCAATTACGCACGAACAGTCGAAGATCCGTTATCTGTTATCTATTACAAGCATCGAACAAATTTTTTTTGTCTCAAGTGATCTCTAGTATTCACATTTAAAGAGAATGCACGCGATTTGATATGTCATATATGCCCACGGAAATCGCTAAATTACGTATCTGCTAACGAGCTTGGATCAATAGACAAGTTTTAAAGTCGTCACGTTGAGGAGCGGTGCATGAGGCACTTCATGTAGAGATCACGATGCATATGCGTGTATTACGCCTACGAGTGCACACGTGTTTGCGAAAGGACACACGAACATTGCGTAATAAATATACCAGGCTTCACTAAGCGTTTACAATTGTCCTCTGCGTAGCTCTGCGACGAGATGTATGTACCATACATGCGATACCTCTTCCTTTTATTCTTTCTCTTTCTTGCTTGCTTCATTCTTCTGATTTTTTTTTTCTGTACTCAATGCGCATTGCAAATATACGTATGAGGAAAGGTACGCACCCGGGCCAACGTGGATGATGGTTCCGGCAGAATTTAAAGAGCACGCAATATTTTATCCGCTAACGGAACATCGCTTCGATTAAACTGGTCGGTACGACAAGCCACGATTCGTACAATCATGACGAAGGCTTTCTTCCGTGGCGCGTCTTATCGCGACGAAAGCGATTCGGTTAGTTGTGCCGGACATTAAACTAACTCACATGTGAGCCACTAAAGTCGTGGCACCTTAAAGTTTACAGCACCACCCGTGGAGGAGGAAGAGTTGCAACCAGACTTGCAATCACAAACTGTACGATAAACTACGTTAACGAACTTTTCGCTTCGAACGACAAGCACTTTCTTCATGACGAGAGATATACGCGAGGCGAATAAAAATAATGGGGATATTATCATATTTATTTTGAGAGACATGGAGATATTTAGCGACATCATACAATTGTTTCATTATTTCTTTTGTAAGATATACAATGCAAAAGATTAAAATTATTTTTATTCTACACATAGCTTGTTTATATTTTAAAATAGACACTTTTGATGAATTAGTTTGGATTTGTTATAATTTTATATAAAATAATAAAATTATTACAATTCGAAGAGTGATTTTTTAAAGATTGTGAACCAAAGAAATCAAGTTTTTCAAAAAAGGAAAAATACTTGATTTCTTTAGTTGTGTTTATTTTAAAATATAAGTATAGTTTTTGTTATAACAGAAAACTATTTTTGATTAATCAAATAAATATTGACAAAAAGAACATATACTTAAAAACATTATAATTAAACATTATAATCGTTTTTGTCACTTTTACTTCACAATCCTTAAAAAAATCACTGTTCAAATTGTAACAGTTTTATTATCTTATAAAACAAATTCAAAATAATTCCTCAAAAGTAATATGATTTAAAATATCACCAATATTATATTTATATAAATGTACGAGAATGCCTATAATCGGTCAAAGTTAGATATTATGAATACAATATATATTTTTAATTTTTGAATTTTAATTATCTCAGATGTGACCGAAACGTTCAGACATTAATCAAAATTGATCTAAGACAATAGACGCAATAATATAAATATGAAACATTTGGACATTCGTATCAATGAAATAATCTCCCCTAAATTAATTCGGTAAATAACTTATTGCGAAAATAGTTTATATTTACTTTGATTAGATAAAAATGACTAGAATAAAATATTTTTTTCTTTAAATTTGGATCATCGAAATTAATTTTAAGTATTTCTGTAAAAAATTATCTTTTTTATTTACAAAAATAACACAAAAAAAATTATAATCTCTTTGGAAACTTTAAGAAAAAGTGCTATTTAATGAACAGATTGTGTGAAGTTAATTTACTTTTAATGATTGATAGAATAATCTTTTCCTAACTCATTCATGATAATAATTCGGAAAACTCATTTTTTAATTATGTACTTTTGAAATAAGGAAACAATACGTGCTACAAAAATTACATTCATCACTTCTTTACTTCAAAAATAACACAACTCAAGAAACGTGACTATCAAATTAAGTAGTTGAAAATTTTAATTATTTTATAAAGTTATGTCATATCAGTTTGAAGTAAAGGACATAATAAAAATAGACATAATAATAACTGAGCTTGATTGACTGCACCACAAGCGATTAATAACTCGATTAATAACATTTGATAACACAGATCTTTTTTTATTTTACATCGACTACTTTAAAAGAGATAAGAAAGTCACTGAATAAGAGATCAACGTAATTAGGTATGTCGAATTAAGGAAGGTAGGAGATACAAGGAGAGAACGCTATATACTGCGGTTGGATGACCACATGGCACGTTGCCAGTTCCCATACATCACACCGTGACATAATCATCCTATATTCGCGCCCCACTCATTCGACCACCCATCCTCCGCGCCTAACCGAATCCGCACTCTGCTGCATTACGCTCTGCAGATAGTCTCATCCGTGGCATTACGCGACACTATCATTGCTGTGAAGCAGCCTCTGCAGTAAGCGACATCCTGCTACCGCCCACAAGTAACTAGACGTTGCATTGTGTCAGCTTTGTACGCGAGTTGCGAAATGTCGGCGATAGAGACACTTGCGGCACTCGATTATCACGATTGCAAATCGTTATTTTTACACAACTCAATTTTCAAATATTTATCAAATGTCCTCGAAGGTGGTAGGTTTCATTTTGAGAGAAATAAATGGAATATTTCGCGTGTGACAGTCTCTTAACAGTTCTGTTATTATATCACTGATATTATCTGCTTTTATCATCACTATTTAGAATGACTGTAGGAAATGGAAAAGTTCCGCATCACTACCCTTCCTTCTTTGCTGCTTTTATTCGTCATTTCTATTTGGACTGCAATTTCATAATGCTCTACGGAGCATATTTGAATCAGCAAGCCTGAATAAATCCTTTAATCGCGAACTTCTATTCTTTAAATAAAATTAATATTTTGTTTGTTAAATTTTGTAATTACGTAAAAATCGTAAGATATTCTTATGAAATTTATCCTACAAAGAATGAATATATCTTGGCTAAAAAAGTCTTGAGATACTTTTTCTTCATATAATTGCTCTCCATATACAGTTATGCATTGTGTTATTTTTATATTCCTGAATGGTTATATGCTTTGATTATGAATATATACGGAATAAATGATTGTATTAAAATCTAAAATTTTATCTAAAAATTTATCTAGCTACAGATCTAAAAATAACTTTGTCGAACTATCGAATTATGATTAGGAAATTCATTATGCAATGCTATTAAAAATTCCGATATTCTAATAATCAGCTTGAGCTTTACTTCATTTTGATAATTTAATAACATTACGAATATACATAAGTAATGAAAAGGCCTTATTAATTTGAATTGAATCTTAATACTCTTAAATAATATTTCTGCATGAATATTTCTATGTTTGTATACATCTACATAAAAAAGACGGCTTTGTTAAAGTATTTAAAAATCTAATTAAATACAAATCTGAAAATAAATTTGTTGACCATCAAAATAATTGTGCAAAACAAACTGGCTAGAATATTATAATTTTTTACATTGATTGTCATACCTGAGATTTTTACATAATTATTATTATTATTTTGATTGATCCAACAAAATTAATTATTTTCAGATCTGTATCTAACTAAACTTTTAAATGCTTTCAAAAAGCATTTAAAAGTTTTTTTTGTAAGATACTTACGAGGAATTGAATAGATTAAGTATATATTCCATTTTTAGTTTATATAATAATATATAGTAAAACATACATACAAGTACTTACAATGAATTTCTATTTCAATAAAAGACAATCAGAATTTATGTAATGATACATTATCGATACATAGTACAATATTTTATGGAGATAAATAAGACTATCCACGTTAGAAAGAACATTTCTCCACGCGACGTGAAATGATTAAATAGAACCATATGCCGTGTAATTATTGATGAGCGTGTGAATTTGCGTTCATGATAATTGAATAACGTTAAATTTTTTGCTGGTAAATACAAATAGGAATGATAATATTTTATCAGCTTGTGTGCACCACACCATGACGAGACGGCAAATGTCTAAGCAGCTGAAATATGATAAATTCGAATAATCGTAAGATTTTTATAATCCACACGTCCGCCACGATAAGTGTTTCAATAAAACATGCTCTATGAGACGCATAAGTTCGACAGATCGGGCGGGTCTTGTATTTACCATGGCGTGAAAGTAAAGACTATGAATAATAAAACTATAAAGCTATCAATATGAACTGGCGTGAAAGCTATCGCTGTGGTTGTACGATGCCTGGGAAAAATTCATCACAATGGAGAACAAATTTATTGACTGCTGTTGTTATTAACGTGATCTTACTGATTGTAATTTATAATCCATCATTATTTATGAATAACGAACGGAGCGACGTAAACAACATAATGAGATATAATGTATAGTTAGCTGTGTAAAATAAATGAATTCATCAGTCTTCATTATTTTAAAAATTCTTTGATATCATAATTTATTATAAGTATAAATGTAAAAACTGATATTATTTGCAATATATTAGAGGTTATTTTTTTTTTCATGAAAAATGAAATGATATTTTTTTCTTATATCATTATTTCCAATGTTACAATTTTTAATGACTAGAGATTGAATTTAAAATATTATCCTTTTATCGGAGGTGTTAGTTAAAATCTTTTATGTAATATGCACTTTTTAATTAATTTTTTAACTTCATAAAAATATATTTTAAAAAAATTACTATAGCATGCGTAGAAGTTCCTTTTATTAATATTTGATTAAGTTATATTTAAATGTAATAATATTTAATTCAATTTCGATTCCTGCTAACTAATGATAAAAAAATATCGTTCCCTTACTTAAAAAATGACGCAACAAAGAAATGTGATTTTCAATTTATTATTATGAATGAATTAGGCAAACTTTATCTTGTCAATCATCAAAAGTAAATTAATTTATAATTTTATATAAAAAAATTCACCCAATTAAAAATGATGTTTTTTTTAAGAATTGTAATGCAAAAATGACAAAGTGATATTTGATTATATTGAATATATTCTCTTTGTTGATTATTTAATTCAATCAATGATTTTCTGTCAAGCTGAAAAATAATTTTTTTTCTCTTCTAGACAATTTTTGTCGAGTAATGTCGTTTTTTAAATAGGAGGAACAAATGATGTATTATTAATAAGAAGACTATAATCAAGCTTCAAATCTCATCTTATTCGTTATTTCTTTCGTTAAAAGAAATAAAATGGGAAATCAATGATAGAATAAATTATTTATATGTATATAATTTGTTT
>NW_017259557.1:651338-652891 GCF_001594045.1 Atta colombica
CTTAGCGCGTTTGCGAGATTACTGCTCGGTTTTCCTCGGAAGTACTTTAATTTGAGTTGAAGTGCTCTCCAGATATCTTTATTGGCGGTGACCCGTAGTTACCATGCCATCGCATTCAAGTCCGGAGAGTTTGTCCAAAAGCGAGCGGGTAGGTTTAGCTAATCTCTTCGATCATTTTCGGGCGCTACGCAGGTGGTAATGGCATGCTAATTATAGCGCATTAACGTGCGCAGCTGGATACGTTAACGTTTGTCGTACCTTCTCTCTTTGTAGCTGTTACATGCGAAATTATATGAAGTAATCCACATACTTGCTCTTAGGTACATATTTATCTGCGACATCTCGAAAGGATTTCTCGCTAAATAGTGTTGTATTTAGAGAAAGCTTTAGAAACAGAAATAACTATAAGCGAATTAGGAGCTAATTTGTTAGCAATAAATCATATATGCTACCAGGATTGTGGTCAAGTTTTATGTGTGGTTCAACGTACAAAGATAGGTGTATTAATCGACATTGTGCTATTATGCTAGTAATAGAGATTTGATTCGCCGTGGTTGGTCCATGCATATATAGTATTGTTCGTATTAACTCATATGCATTACTGTTGAAATTAAATCCGTCGGTAATTAGCGGCATTATAGGCAGCGATATCAGAGTACGGCGAAATTCGAGCAAAATATCGATTGTTTCAAGTAACGAAAATAGCGAAAATGAGCGAATAAAAGATATCATCAGAATAAGAAAAAGCATTAGTAATGCTTTTTAATAAAAGCACAATATACACAAGCGGAAAGTTATTTTTTAATTAATTATTGTTTTTTATGTACATACATGCGTAACATGTTCATCGTAAAGATAAATGTTCTCTTAGTAATAAACGAGCCATTAGCGTTATCTACAACATAGCCACTGTTATAACAATTATTTGTTGCAATTGAGTAAATCTACAGGGATCATTACTCGTTAGTAAATATAGGATACGATCACATGCATCCACAAAGTTAGAAACTCATAATTGACAGTTTAGAGTCCATTAGTCCGAATCTAATTGCCCGGTGATTATCTGGAGTACAGTAAATTTTCGAATTTATTACGATCGTCTCTAGTAATTACGAATTTTTCGATTGCCATATCACTTTGCGTCCATCGTGTAAATTAAGAAGTTCCATTTGCATTGAAAAATCTCATTCCGCCATTCGGTAGGTAAAAATAATTGAATACCTTGAAGCGTCATGCACAGTTGTTTGTACCTTCGGATAAGTATTGAGAAGATAAAACTGGTGCAATTTAACTGTACTAAGACAGTTCTTCGCGTGCTTGCGGAATGACCGCAAGACTGTCGTCTTAATGGGATGGCAATTATTTAAATTGCATAAATGAATATTATCGCGCCGAGTCTGCTATTAACCCAAATTTGTTCGTCGGATGATTTGCGAGAACAAGTAATAGCTATAGATATTTTAAAAGACCCTTAAAAGATAAATTGCATTCCTTAATATTGCAATTCAATGTTGGATGTAAAAAGGTTTATTTAATTTTTAACGTCTTTACAC
>NW_017259557.1:652991-682149 GCF_001594045.1 Atta colombica
TATGTTGCATAATGTAGGAGGATTGCAGAAAAAGCAGCAGAATGTTTAATCAAAAATATGTATTTTAAAAGAAATGTATTTTGTTGTGTTACAAATTTAATAACAAATATGATTAATGAATACATGCGATATGCAAATAGTGACATAAACATAAAAAAAAATAGAAGATAAAAGTGCATATTTATTTGAAAGAGTTGCCCAAGATAATACTTTTAGCCATAAGTATTATATAAAATATAAATTAATGTGAACGCTTCGTATTTAAATTTATTTCCGAAAAATAAATTTAAATATTAAATACAGGTTTACTGAAAAATTGTATTCATTCGTTTTTATTACAATTTTATTTTATTTGTTCCTTTGACTCTTATTGCTTTCTTTTCCGAGAAAATACAATATATTGAATGCTTTATACTTTTGGCCAAAGCTACGGTGACTATAAATATTTTATTGTAAAAGTAAATAGTATTTAATAAAACCTGCTTTATTTTTCGTTAGATATAGAACGTTAATTTGTAGGAATACTTTATGATCAAAGCTTATTATCTTAGACAAATTATTTTGAATAAATTTATACGCTCTTATAATCAAAATTGTATAATTGGAAATGTTCTAAAAATCACCAACCCTCTATCGCAAAATATAATTTATTAATAAAAATTATTGAATATAATAGAAAATTATCGAACAGAATAGAAAATATAGTATTAAAAAAAAATATATATATATATATATACTCAATTCAACTTTATTTGAAATTATACGCTCTTCAATAAAATACAAATAGGAGTGATATATTTGAAATGCTTTAGCAAATATTGACTCATAAGAAGTATATATCTTGTCGCTAGGAGGCGTTTCCTATAAAATATTGAACAAAGCAATCAGTGTATGTCTCATTTATACGTGGAACACATTCCGCTTATTTCCACCTAACGTTTATCAATTTGGATGCCATTAATTTCGCCAAGATTGAATATTAACTCGATTAACCGTCTTATCAGTAATATCAGTTGCAAAACTTGTTCGGCAACGAATCACTTTCTACTTACTTCGTTCTTGTATCTCTAACGTTGAGACCACTTTCTTCGCCTACATCGTGACACACGCGGAAATCGCGCGTTTGAAGCGTGAAACGAGATGAATACAACACGATGTATTTTTCAAAGAAACATTTAGTGCTCTGTAAAAAATTTGAATTAATGTCGGTCGTTACAGCCAGTACAGCGGAAGATTCGATAATGCGAAATATATGCTCAAGCATCTGCCGTCGTGTATCTGCGGGCTGGCGCACGAGCAATCGCGCATTTTTATCAGAATGATGCTTCTCTCACAAATCCGCTGAGAATGTTGAGGTAAGTGCTCAGTTGCATGTATCGTTCAATTTCTTTTCCTTCGTACTACCTCCTTCTCTTCCTCTTCCTCCTCTCTTCTTCTTCTTCTTTTTCTTCTTCTTCTTCTTCGCGTCCTCTTTTTTGGCGACTGATTTAAAGTCAAAGTCTCACACTAACCTACCGCTGGCGTAGCGTCCAGATAGAAAGTTACACGTAGGCTCGTGTAAGTCATCTGATCTTCTCTCGGTATGATAAGATACTAGTTAAGTAATTTACTAATTAAAGACTCCCACTTGTCGAAAGCCACCCCGAAGATCGAGAGGAAGAAAAGAGATGGAGAAACCGCCGCACTTTCTGAAATAAATACTGGTCGCGGTTAAGAGTTATCTGTGTGTGATACGTTATCATGCCTCGCATAACCTCGATATGATTACCGAGAAATCGGCTATTTAATTTTGCGGTATTTACTTGTTTATCTTAAAGGATGTGATTAAATGAGCAAATTTATAATTCACCCTTAATTAGTCCAAGTATTAATTAATCCAATGTGAAAGTAACATAAAAATCGTATTGAAACGCATTTGTTTACACATAAGAGTGTATTATAATGATACGATAAGTATTTTTTTTTCGACACTATGCGGTTTTTAAAGGAGAGGCGAATCAGTTGAAAAAGCAATTCTTGGTTATCCGCTGACAAATCGAACGTTCCAGCATATCGTCAATATTGACGCAAGATAGTTTTCACCTTTGCAGGATAAGTTTCCTTATCACAAGCCAGTCAGTCTTTCCTCCGAAAAAAACAAACAAACTTGAAAGCGGCAAAAATCCTTGATATTTTTGCTAATCGTTGTGTCAGTTGATCTGTATAAAATTTGTTGAGAATATAAAATTTTAAATTTTAGTTGACAATTTTGTTACGCATAGATTGATATTCTTTTTATATGACAATCAATTTTTAAAAAGATAGAAGAAAAGCGAGATATTTCATATGCATGTGCTTTTCTTAATTTTTTTAGAAGCGAGTGCTGCGTTCATTCAAAATGTTCATTTTAAAATTAAATTCAGGATGAATTTATGATCTGAGTAGATTAGTTACATTTAAGTTTTAGCTGTACAAATTAGGAAAGTTAGACGATCGCTTGTAAAATTGCAAGATAAGAGAATTGGAAAATAGCCCATGATGAGCAAAAAATGAGTGTTAAAATTAAATGTTAAAGTAGAGGTATAATATTCATTAAGAAATTACATACGTTTCGATCTTACTTAAAATATTATTTTATTTACAATTGTTAATCTTCAGTATATTTGGGTACGTACAATATTAATAAATACATACAATAATTAATAAAAAGTATCTATTAATAAAAAAATCAATTTAAAAAGCCAATATTAATCAATATCAATTAAAAATTTTATCATAAATATACCTTCAAATCAATTGCAAAAACAAAATAAATTATTTGGCTTTTAATCGTTTATGTAGCGTAATTATCAAATTTTCTTGCAGTTCTAAATAAGCTTTAAACGAGTGAATAGATCAAAATATACTTTTACATAAATATTTATTAGAGTTTATTACATATAATTCGTAATGTGTGTATGTGTGTATGTGTGTGTGTGTGTGTCTGTGTGTGTGTGTGTGTGTGTGTGTGTGTGTGAGTGTGCTTTTTTTAAATTTCAAATTTGCAAATAAGTATTACAAAAACACATTTTTATATAAAAAGATAAACAAAAAAGTTGAATAACTTTTAAATAAAAAAATCTTGATCAAATTTTATATATACAGATATTTAGATATTAATAATAAAACAATCTCTGAAATTTGTATATTTCTCGTAATGCTTTGAGTTGGACGTCCTTATCCTTATTAAGTACTGAAATATATGTATACACATTGAAATATATACAGTTATGAAATATATTTCTGTCAAAAGTCTATATGTCAATATAAATCAACATATATGTATTTATAGAATATATATATATGGACTTTTCACTTACAAGATATTTTTTAGTAAAAAAATTTTTTGTTAATAAATTAATACCGTATCTAGAGGATTAAAGTAATCAAATACAGCTATTTTACAAGCCTATTAATAGTTCTGGCCTACATGCAAGCACAACATTCAGAAACTAGAAACTCTTTAATCTGGGATTACTTTCGTCACGTGGTCAGAATCAAATACACGCCCGTGCGCGCGCGTCGCCGTTAATAAACCTTCGGGGTTAATTGCGTAACCTTCTCCTCGTCGCATCATCCATTTCGATCCGGACGGAGACAACGGAGCCGAGAAGCGGCAAGCTAAATTCGGAATCGATCGGAACGATAATTCAATCTATGGTGGATTCTCCTGTAGGAGGTTCTATACGTCTCTTATCCCCCACTCCTCTGAGCACGACTGATACGAAGACCAGATCGTAGATACGAGGTGTCAGGCCAGCTTTATCTCTTATTTGTGGCACCGTAGATTCTTGAAGTCATCGACCGACCATCCTCCTCCTCACCTCTCACCTATTACTTTCGTCCTCCTTCTCTAGTATCTTCTTCTTCCCACTCCTTTTCCTCCGACGTTCCTTCCGTCATCTCTGTTCTCTTCAGATTGATTTTCCGACTCACGGTACTCGCGAGAGAACGAATACTGATCTCGAAAGTACACTAGCGTGACCAAGGAACTAGTCACCGTTTTGCACCTGGTACGTTCCGTCGAATAGCTCGAATCTCCCCACCGGCGATGCGAGTAGAGACAGGTAGCTGTTAGCTTATGTAGATTAAATTGTTTCGAAGAAACTCGACTGCTGTTTATTCATCGTGAAACGACAGTGCTCGAGATAAACGGAACGACCTGGGGACGAGCGCCGCAACGCGCTCGCGCCAGTCTCTTCCCGGGCCAGTGCTCTCGAAACATTGAGAGAATCGTTGACGATAGCGCAGATAGATAGGATGGAGAAACGGGGACACGGAAGAGGCACAATGCGGCTCTTCGTCGTAATCCCGAGAGTCCGCATAATGCAATGTATGCATGCATCATGCTTTCATAAGAAATGCGCGACTCTCTTCGTAACTCTATGACCGACTCCGGATTATCGATTACGAATCGCAACTTCTTCGGAGAGTGCACCGAATAATTCACAAAATGAAACTCTTGTACATTACTGAAGAAGAAGAAGAGAGAAATCTATTCCGATTGGGACATCCGTTATTCATTTACATTTTGCAATTTCTACGGACGTAATATTTGTATTATTGTACGAAAGCAACTTGTAATCGCTTTTCTCGTATTTTGAGTTTCGTATTTAATGAGGATGATAGAATTTAACGATGCTTCCGTGAATGCTTGTTTTCGAGTGAATGGCGAGAATTACCGGTGAGGAGATCGCATTGAACGCACAACAGATGTGTTACACATATTTCGCGGAAAGATCCAAAACCAGTTTAATGAATACGCAAGCTGTATATACTATATTTCGCGTCAGACAGTGGAACAAAGCAGTAAATTTGAATGGGATACTCTTCACAAATTCTACTTGATGCGTTCTCAGAGTGTTTTTCTGTGCTAATTTCCGCGATACATTTAATCATTGTATATCCACAAACTACCGCACCTTTTTTTCCTTTCTCTTTCGGTACTCTGCGTTTTGATATTTCTTCAACGTTGCCAGCGCAATTAAAAATTCAGGCGGTGCTAATTAAGAACATCCAGGGTGCGGCATGAAGCCGGATTCACGCTATCTGAACGAACAACACTCACTGAAAGAACACTGTCTTCTTTGTATACCCGCAATAAGTGTATATTCGTTGATGTACTAACTCATGAACGATGCAGAATCGAATCGGGATTACAACTCCGATACGAACGACTCTGTGGTTTTCAGTCATGTGCATGCATCGTTCTTCGTACATTCGGATAGCATGGATGCGGCTTGAGATCGCGACATAACACCAACACTTGCATGCGGCGCAAGTGCACCGGGCAATTAATTCCGGCCATAACCCTTCTAAATTGCGACAAAATTAAAGTCTTGGCATAACGAAGATCGCGCTGCGCAGTCGCTAGCCACCACCGCGCTGATAAAGGACGCCACTTTTACGGTGTACATATTTCATCGTCAATTGCGCGCCACGGGATCCCTCCAAACGGTATCCCGTAGGTATCATCGGGGCGTTGCAAGCGAGTGGTACCACTGTCCCCGGAGTCCATCCAACGGGGGGTAAACGCGATGGACCCGAGTAGGGAAGCAAGACAAATCTCCAAGCGATGTCAATCTAGTGGATTAAAATATCGTAAAAAGGTTTTACGCGCTCGCGAAATTACTGTAGCGTAATATACGATACTATTACCCTCGCTTTCGAGAGAGATAGCGATAGTATGATTCAGCATGATTCACATGAAGGGGACATCGTTTAATCATAGCCTCCCATGCTATCGCTATTGAATAATACAATATTGCTATTGATACGTAAATTTTGTACAAAAAAAAAATAGATCACTTTTAGTTAATATAACATTCATCAGTTTTTTATATAATTTACGTTTTTAAAGACAAATTTTTGTACTCTACACTCCTATAAACACAAATAACCTGATTATTAATTTAAAAGGAAAGAAAGAATTAGCACACTATTAAATTCTATTTTTAAAGATGTTGGAAGATGTAATCTCTCTCTCTGTGTGTGTGTGTGTGTGTGTGTGTGTGTGTGTGTGTGTGTGTGTGTCCTCATGACATTTAAATAAAATATAAAATAATACAAGAACCTACTTAAAAATTGAAATCACTTATCACGCTCTCTGTTAATACTCACTTCTACCACCCGTTTCCATCAATGTAGATTAAATTTAATCTCGGTTCAATTTACTCTTCATCTTTCTCTAATTCTTGAAACTAAAAAAAGTTATACTAAGATTAAATTATCATTGGTGGAAACAAACATAAAAGATTCAAACGTAGAGGATGTATAAAAAACAGAAATTTTAAAAGCTTGTCTTCGCTTGTTCTAGTTTTTAGCATGGCGGATTGGATTCTCTATAATGACTATTGAAAATATAGTTTAGCGCTTAATAACCTCACTCATTTGTATGTAAAATACGTATCCATAGTATTCTAGGATTAAAAGGACATCACTGACATATGTATTAGTACTGAAAAAAATTTTAGTCAATTTTGATTCCAATTCCAATGAATGATCACACATTAATCAATATCCAATTTAATGTTATTTTTATATTAATAAATCCAGTTATTATATTACAATGAATTAAATCCAGTTAATTCATGCATTCTTGCAATAAATTCTAGTTATAGTTTTATAACCTAAATCATTATGAGAATTCATTGGACCCATTTTCACTAATTCAATATTTTATTGCATTTACGTATAGTTTTGGTTTAGTGTGTTAATTTATCTAATATGTATAATGGATCAAATGCACCTAATCGATCAGATTTAGCACAAAAGATCTGGAAAATTCTTTTTCTCTCTTTTTTCTTAAATTTTATTGTAAATCATCTAGACGTATGTTTCTCAAAGCGAAATAATTGTATATACGCGTGCATGTATCCGAAGGGATTAAAACGCAAAAGGATGCACGCGCGGTCGGTGAGTTGAGAGAGCTGAGAGAGCGGAGAAGAAATTGGGTTGCGTGTTGAGTGGCTAACGAGCGTCCGCCAAAATAAGAATAACAAAGCATCAGGCGCACATGGAAGATGGGACACGACTTCCGTGCTCGGTCGGGAAGCAGCGACGCGTGGAATACGCGCCGTTATGCTTCACGACGTCGCCGATCGTGTCTGTCGCGCAGGGAATAGCGTGAGAATCGTAATTGTTGATAGATTTCTCGGCGAAGTGGAAAAGGAGATAATGATACTCGTGCGTGCGAGTTCTCTCTCATTTAGTTTCTTAAACTTTACCGCCAGATTGATGATTACCTGGCTATTCATTTTCCAACCTTTGATCTAATCTAATCAGTATTCCGGTTTCCACAGAAAAAAAAAAACGATTGATGACGATCGCAAAAAACATTGATATTAAAAATCGATATGTACTTAAAAGCATGACGGTTTCCGCGAAATTGGTATATATACGCGAAACACGTTCACGCCGGGTGGCAGTTATTCGCTGAAAGTCGTTAGTCTTCCGTAGACATCGACGTCCGGCGGGCCCACCGGCCACGTTCCCTCCGAGGAATTCATCTTGTCCCTTGAATCTTTGATCTTGATAAATGTACACTGCAAGAACCGGACGATTTTTGTTCGACCGTACTACCGAATCACGCCCGGGCGACACGCCGGGCGTCATTCACCGCGACGAATTTCACTGTACCAATCATACGATTGTAACGGCTTTTCGGTTTCGTCATAATGACCGTACGTGACGTGACCGCCTCGTAACGGATTAATAATGGCGGAATATCGCAATTTTGCGGCGCTCTCTGCATCCTCGTTATCTATATCCTCGGTCTTACATTCGCATTAACATTCGAGATTTTGGTTGAAGGCAGAAATAGAAATAATTCCGGTGCAACGCTCTCGCTTTGCGTTGACAATGCAGCACAATTTGCAGCAAATTATCGCTTTTAATGCGTCACCATTTCGTCTAATTACGTCCGACATATTGCGGACATATCATGGCATCCTTAGTACAATTAGTTGTATATTTCCGATTTACTCTACCGTATCATAATATCAGCATGGCGCTTCTCATGCAATTATAATTCTTCTCTTCAAACGTATTCTTCTAATAATTTTCTGCTCAATGCTTAGTCATTTTCAGAATAAAGCAGGTCCCTTCCAGAGGATAAAGATAGTATATTTTATATTGATTCTAAGATAAACGGGAAACACTTTCTTGGAAAAACGAGAAATTATGAGAGATAAGCTAATTTTTTCAAAGCGTTCAAATTAATACTCGGCCTACGTGAATATTTCGCTGTTTGCTGTAACTCTATCTCATTTCCGAGCGCTCGTCGTTTCAAACGCGAGTCTATAATTAGTTGCCACGTAATATAATTAATTTTTCGTTGCAACATTTTCTTATCCTTGTCCTTCTATTGTATCTTGGTATTTTATTGTTCTCTTTCTTCGTTTCTTCTTTCCTCCCGAATTGCACCCTTTAGTGCTCCTCGTTGGTCGCTTCTTTCTTCGTCTACGGAATGGTCGTTCTTGCCATAGAAATTTCAAGATCCTGTGAGTCTCATCGTTAAAATTATGATCATTTCCGTGATTACCGCTGCCTTTCGCGGAACCTCTTCGCCTTCTTTGCTTTTCCACAGAATAATGCCACGCCTCGGCGCGTGAAAGTACCAGAAATGAATATGCCATAGAAAATAAAGGGTCGGGCGCCTTCATTTCTCCAGTGCTTGTTTTCTGATATGCAACATTAATTCGTTTTCTTACTGCCGCAAGCGCTACTTATTCCTGTTCTATAATTAGTAAACCAAACAGAGCATTTACGTGGAATGTCTAGACGTACATAATTATGATGTTGTGTATATAATTTGCCAATCGTATCATATTTATTACTTTTTTTTTCTCAAAAGGTACAAGGAGTCTGATTTTTTAGGCGTTGTTCTATTTACTTCAATATCCTTTTTATTTCACGATTCACTTGTTTAAGCAACTAGATTAGAGACAGGTGTAGTAATTTTCATCTAAAAACTGTAGTTCTATTCAACTAGATTAGAGACAGGTGTAGTAATTTTCATCTAAAAACTGTAGTTCTATTCTACCGCGAGCTGTGCGGATCTTAATCTATACGCCGTTATGATCTGATAAATGCAAATGTTGGCAGCTTTTCCCAACATCTACGAATTTGTTCAATACGTTTAACGCTTATATGCGAGATTTTGCGAAGCATTCTTATCGGTAAACATTGCTGTTCACTGCCTTTCTTTTTTAAATAAAAATTTAGCATATTCTCTGTAGAGAGACTCTGTAGACTTCCGCATTACCAACTAACTATACATATAAGAAATCGGTATGCAGTTGGTAATAGCCGAGCGGTATAATCCCGATTATTATGATGGAACATGTCTTTTGCATATTTTTCCAAGTTGGCGATGGTCCAGAAATTTCGGTATAATAACGCGCGCCGCGGGTAGGTATGTGCAGTTGCTCATAACTGCCACCATACAAATAAATCCTAATGTTCCCACCTCTTCCATGGTCGTGCTTTTTTGCGCGTTTTCCTGTGCAGCAATTCTGCCACTCGCGAAATGCAAGCGGCAACTGAGCTCTTGTAATCACATCGGGATCTTCCATTGTTCTTAGCAGAATCAGATGAAATTTACACCTATTATCATTGCCGGGCTACTTCACGAATGTTTTACGTTACTATTTATTATTCTTATTGCCAGAAGAAATTTTATTACTTGTGAAAAGCGTGAGAAATGTACATTGTAAATTTAAGTAAAAAACGACTTTAATATATGTGGATAATTAGATTTTTAAGTGAAAATAATATATTATACTGTATACAAAAATGAATTTACGCATTTATACGTGTAATATATGCTTTGAACAAATGCTTTGAAGCATTCTCTGATTGGTCAATCAAATGCTTCGGAGCATTCGAAGTATTAATAATGGACCGCACCTTAAATCACACATATCATATTAAAGTCACGTTTTACACACTTAGATTCGCAGTGTAGCGTTTTATAGTTATTTTTGGCATAAGAAAGAAACGTGTGTCTACGAATTGCGAGAAAACTCACTTACGAAGCGCGAAGAGGTCAAGACTATAAGTAATGTATTTTCTTACGAGTATATAATCGCACTGACAACATCGTGACTAAATTACTTCGAACTAACTACTATTTGTATTTGCAAGGACAATATTACGCGACTCTTACGAGACGCAAGAGCTTCAGGCTACAGAGAATAACGATGACTTAACCGTCGTCCGTTCATTTTACGGGAAGTGGCAAAGTGGTCCTATTCAAGATAATAGACATTTCATCGTCAACAAGTCGTGAACTTTATTTCGCGAGGTGACGTATATTTATTTTGAGCGCACGAGGACCCAGCGATTGCAGGTGCAAATCACCGTCGCCTCTTAATTTTAGGTTACCGCCATTTTTAGCGGAGTTAATGGCATCGTTTGTCGGTGCATCCGCGGAACTGTGTCCACAGCCCGAATGACGAATGGATTCGAGCTGGGAGATAAAGCGCGAGGCGAGACTGCGAGAGTCTCGAGAATAGGTTGATGTCTTAAGCCGTACGCAAGTCGTAATCACGTCCGTTGGCGGGCCACAGCGCTTGCGGATAACGGAAAGCGCACCTTTGTTCTCGCTCCACGGTCGTGACCGGTCCCGGACCGGTGATGAACGTCGATAACGGTGAAAAATCTCGCGCTTGGAGGCCAGGCGCGTTTAGCGCGTTAATAAATAACGTTGTCCGCGATGATGAGTCGTTGCTCCGAGAGACGAGAAGCCGACACTTGGTTTTCCCATAGTGACGTTCTTTCATCACCTCGCGGTTGGTTTTATTCAATTTTACGGATGTGAATGAGCGCGATATTCGCTCACACGTTACCCTCGACGGTTTCGCTGTGAGCCCGAGTCGAGCATTTGTCGGGCTCGCGTTAGAATTGCAGTTTGGCTAGCAGTTCTCGTCTACCATGAATGAAACTTCTTTTTTTTCTTGTTTTCTCTTGACGCGCCGTAAGCGCAGCGACCATGCATTTAACGCTCTGTGTCTGTCGTGCTAAGATTATTACGACGGAAATGCGGACGAGCCGAATCGACATGCCAGCGTAAAAAACGAGCATCATCAAGATACGCGCGAACATATACATACATTGATGTCGAAAGTCCGAAGCCGAGCGAGCACGTGGAATCCATTTAAACTCGGCTTGACTCGTTTAGGCACAATGTAGGCGTGTTTGTTTAAGCGTATTCGACTGGCTCCGCGATTCTATTTGCAGATTTCTATAATTTCTGCCGACGTGCTCAGATGAAGGAGAGAAAGAGAGAGAGAGAGAGAGGGGGGAGGGACAAAAAGGATGGAAACCGAACAATGCTATTCACGAAGTCTTGCATTCGCGGAGTGAAAGCGCTGAAACGACGCGACGAAAACCAGGAACAAAACGGTGTATTCTGGAAGACAGACACTTTTCACGTTCGCACATTCAGTGGCGACTTTCCTTTGTTTCAGGTAATGTAGTGTGTTCGTCGCCGTAGGATTCGGTATTCCAGTGGAGCGCTTAGAAAAAGAGTAGATATGCTGTCTGTATCCTGGCTCTGTCTGTCAATCTGGTCAAATTTTACGTCCTTTCAGACCATCAAGCGAGTTCACGCGAGGTTAGGTTCGCGCGAGAGTACTCGAACGTATGATTATTTCGCAGTTAGCCACCGCGGAATAGCTAGAATAGGCTGTAGGATGCTAACCTGGACCTTCGTAACTCACAACGTAATTAATCTTCGGGATTACCAGACGCGTAGTCGACAGCCTTATTAACGTGTTGAAAGGAGGAGATAGCATATCAAAGCGCTACGAAGATTTTCTTAAGCCAAACTGTTAATGAGTTAAAAATGAATGTAGTGGAGCGATTTTCGGCGCGATTCGTCGAGTTGTTTGACAGACTCATTCGAATTACATGAATAGGTGAAGGAGAATGAACGTCGTGTAGATTATACAACTAATATAATCAGGTCGATTACTCCAATTTTGCGCCGTAAACCAGGTGCATTCCTGAAAATTCGCATTCCTAATGGGATTTTAATGACCATGACAAGTAGGACAATTGCACGAGTTTACGCGCGAGGCAACTTTAAGATAATCATCCGCTAAATAGCTAATTTTAAATAACATTACCGTTAATGCATTGGAAAACTTGATTATATCAAGTATTACTTATCATTATTCCTGTCAGTTTCTCTAGATTGATGCTATCAAAATCTAAATTCGTTACGTTGCCTATCTCATTTGCAAACTAGCAAATGAAGTAAGAATTAGCCGACGTATAGAATGTAGCATTAATTGTCATGTACCTTTACGTCAAAGGAAATGGATCCATCCGAGAAATCCATCAAAGGAATTTAAAGCCGCAAGCCGGCGCGGCATTTTCGGAGACACGAATGTATTCAAATTCTCGAATGTTGAATAGAAACGCCTGTCTACAGGGAAATCGACATGGCATTTAATCACGGCGTTCTGTCCGAACAGAAACCACGCGGTTTCTGACCGTTCCTGTCGCACATCTCTCATCTATCCGAGATATCCCTCGCCTTCACGTATGCCCGCGGAAAAGTCACGTTCGATCGCGCAGCCGGTGAAACGGGCAAAGTTCAGTTCTGTGATAGCGCATCAGCGAACGCTGCAGGCCGGCCAGGCGCACGATGAGCTTTTACGCTTTCGCACGATTTAAAAGAGATACATCCATTGTGAATTATGTTTCGCTTCTCGTACGATGACGAGCATCTCGCATCCAGTATTTACGGCCATTGTCTTCGTATTCGTTGCTCGGGGCTAGAGTGGCGCACGGCAACGGGCTCATCGTGATCGTTATTGAGGCGCGTGGGCTGTCCGGCTGTCCCCTTCATCCTCATCCACATCCCCGATCCACCTCCTATTCCACACACCGCGGTACTGTCAGTACTGCCGGTTCTGTCGGTTGCAGGGCATATAATATTTCAGACTCGCATTCCGCGCGCACGTATCCGCATACATGTACACCGCGTCATGATGCACGTACTCGCGTTACGACTTGCCCGCGATTGAGCGCAGTCTAGATCTTTTCTTTAGCTCGTAGTTCTTATTCATCGTGTGTTCCTCTTGCATTTCTTCCTCATATCGTGCACTGCTTACCGTACGTGAATCGCGAGATCAACTTCAAAGTTGCATGCTTGCTCGCGTAGATAAGTCTCTCATCATAACTCGGATGCTGACCAAGCGAATTAAGGCCGCGCTTATTACGCTTATGTCATATCTCGGTTGAACGTTTGAATGACGCCACACGACATTTTATAAAAGTTGACACACGTAAGTATCTGTCGCGTTAGATCCAGATTAAAGTCACTTGTCGGCAGGCGTTTCTCAGTAATGCAACAAGCCGCAGCGATATCTCTCGAAACATGTACGCATACGCGCAATTTGTATGTACGAGTACTACTCGACGGCATATATACAGTTATAATAATTGTCGTGATTCAAAGGGACAATTAGAACTCCGTTTATGGTTACCAATTACTCGGATGACTTTATGGCGTAAGGCTGCTAAAAGGTCTATTTTAGACAATTTATAGTCTGCGTGAAATTTATTTAAAATCTTATTTACACTTCCATATGTCATGTATTTTTAATACATGTATTATACAGTACAATGTTATGCATAAATGTTAAAATTTTATTTTTTTCATGAACAACGAGGTGGTGTCGTTTGGTAATGTTTCTATAATAGGTGACGGCTGTAAAAACATAAAATATAAATATTAACACACAGCATGTATATGTATTTTGTATATTTATGGATATTTCAAATATTTCTTACTACTACAAAATTACAAAATTATAGTAGAATTTTATTTTGAATTGTATATATCAAAGGAATAATAGTAACTCAATATTTTGAGTTAAATGCTATTTTGTTATTTTTAACTTCTATGTATCAAAAGATAAATCAATTAATTTCAAATTGAATTATTTAATTTTAAACAATACATTAACGTAATGAAATTAATAAATAATAAACTAAATTTACATCAAATTTAACATTTTTTGAGTTTCAGTTTTTTAATTAATTCCATAATTTTAGTAAATTATTTAATTCCAATTAAATTAAAAATAACTTTTAAATAATTTTTAATGATTAAAAATACCTTAAATTGAGTATAATTTAACGTTATGACTTTAATAAATAAATCCTCATCATATTTTTTTCTATTTCCTATGTTTTTTTAAGGTCAATTATCTTGCACATTAACAACGCCAAAAAAATACGTTCATATCGTGTAAACTTTAATGTATTAACGAGGAAAAAAAACGATGAAAACAGAAAAGCAAACACTGAAATTAGAAGCATTGTGCGAACATGGGGAAAAAGAAAGAAACTTTTCCGTATATTATCGTATTAACTTCCTGCGATCAGAGAATCATAACTTTTCTATCGTCCAACGTGATTTCAGTCGCTCTCGGCATTATCCTTAATGTACGGTTCAATGAGAAATCATGGACGTCGACGGGTAAAGTAACTACTATTACGGAGAGATGCGCGCACAATTTCGTTCTCACGATAATCGGGACCTCCTCGATTTTCTCCCGTAGAATGACTTTTTATCGAGCGTCTGTAATCTTTAGTGGAAACAAAACCATTCTTCGCCGAGATTTATCGGATACCCCGTTTCCGCAACGAAGAACGAACGAAGTAACGGCGCGCTTGGTCGGCACTCGTGCCGTGCACACGTAGATAACTTTCTCCGGCGTGATAAGCCGTAAGGTATAAATCTGAATTGTTTTTATAATTCTCGCGGCGCGAGATGAGGCATCGAGATAACGGGGATTCTAACGAAGTCTGTAATTTGCGGACCGCCAACGCCGCCGATGACCGTGCGCGGCTGCACGTTAGCGAGTCGCGAGTTGTATCTTATATCGTGATTTAAACCAATCGACGCCTGATGTACATACATATACGGAAAAAGGCATTCTTCTTGTCGTAGCGTGTATGACTGGTTACGTTAACAATACAAGTTATCCGTTGATCTCACTTCGAATCCGCATTTCCAAAGTTCCGGTTTGAAGCAATGCAGTTTCATTCAGCAAAGATTAAATCTATCCAGCACGGATGATGTTGTAATATTGCAACAATATTGCAATGTTCCAAAAATATTGTTATAGTATGTAGTAACAATATTATTGTAAGCTTTTGTGTTAATGATTTTGTACTGTTTACAGTTTCACGAATAAATCAATTCAAATAATTTTAATATAAATAAATAATAAAAATGTTGAAAAAGTTACATAATGAATTTTTATTGAAGCAAAAATTTAGAGGAATAAAAAATGTATGGAATAAATTTCGAAATGGTTAAGATATAATAATGTAAATTTTAATCGACAATTTTGTAATATTTTATTATTTGATGTAATATTTATTAGGCATATATAAAAATATATAAAAATGTGTACAAGTGTTGATGTTGATAGCATATAAATATATGTATTGCTTTAAAGCTATCGTTATGTAATACGCGCTATAAATATATGGTTCAACAAACGGTACCGTCGACGAATGCAATATTTCCGATGATTTATATCCGGTGAAACGTAATTGGACGTCGGCATGTATAAAGTGCTTCCTATAGAGCATCATGCTTCAAGCTGATAGGGATTGTCTACGATAGTACTTCATATCATTTTAAGAATCCTATCCTCGGTAGACGACATATGTATAAATTGCAAAAAAAAACTTTATATTATTCCTCTACTTCATAAATAACAAAAAAATGACAAAAAAATACATTTTTAAAAAAAGAAAAACTATTTTTCAACTTAATAAAAAATGTTTGACTAATCATATGACATATCGATAAAAAGAACATATCCCTTAAAAACACGATTGAATATTATTTTTATACAATACATTTTCGTTTCACAACTTTCGAAAAATCATTTCTTTTAAACTGTGATGATTTTAATATCCTACGAAATTATTACAAATCCGGAATAATTTATTATATTGATATAACATATCACAATTTATATTTACCTTGATCAGCTAAAATGATTAAATTCAAAATTAAACGTTTTTCTAAACTTCTATCACTAAAATTGTTTTAACTCCAAATATTCCCCCTCTCTCTCTCTCTCTCTCTCTCTCTCTCTCTCTCTCTCTCTGTAGAAGATTTCTTTTTATTATAAAATTCTTTTTGTTAAAACGATAAAGTGTGTTACTCTTGCAGAATAATCTCTTTGAAAACGTTAAGAGCAGCATAACATGCTTGGTGAATGGACTGTGAAATTAAGTTGTTTGCCTTTAATGATTGATAGAGTAATCTTTACCGCACTCATTCATGGGAATAATTAAAAAAATCACAGTTTTTAATTTGCATCATTTTTCAAGTAAAAGAATGATATCAAAATTTGGAATCGAGAGATTTTCCTATTGAAATTTTATAATACAGCAGCGTGTAATTATTTTTCTTTTTTTACTAATTAAAGTCATTTTATTTATATTCAATTTATCCCTCTAAACTACAGAAAAGAATTAGACTAGAGAATAATTTTTCTTAAAATTCGGGGCAAGTTCTATACCATTTGGTACATACACGCGTTCCTCATTAAAATCATACCTACATCGTCATCCCAATGTTCTATTAAAATTATCAACTCGGCCAGTAACACAGATGCATTGACCGGCCGTTCTATTAAGTTCTTTACATCATGATGACGTTAGCCTGAAAGCGGACGTTCGCTGAATGAGCTCGTTTTAATAAAGCGGTCATATCGGTAGAAGAGGAGTGAGAAAACCTGTCCAACGTGCTTGTTCGCGAACAAGCTTCTCTCGTCACCATGTTACTCTGTTCCCCATACTTTTCTGACGTATGCAAGGGCCAACAAGGAATGAAGGAGATACGATTTGGCGCGAACCGTTCGTGATGCTTTTTAAAGCATAGCAATATGCGCTGAGACAGCGACTGTCAGCGATATTGGTTTACCTACGAACGCGTATCTCTCTCTTCATGAAGTATTGGTGAATGTATTGGATGTATGGATGCGGCATTTACGTGCGTGCGTGCGTGTGCGTGCGTGTGCGTGCGTGCGTGTGTGTGTGTGTGTGCGTGCGTGTGTGTGTGTGCGTGCGTGCGTGCGTGCGTGCGTGCGTGCGTGCGTGCGTGTGTGTGTGTGTGTGTGTGTGTGTGTGTGTGTGTGTGTGTGCGCGCGCGTGAGGCAAGTATAATGGCATTATACTCAGCAATGCGACTCGTCAGAAAACGCCTAACTTCCGCTTCTTCCTCTACCCCATTTCTCTTCCTACCTGCTAGTCGCTTTTCTCTCTGCTTCTGTCTGTCGTTCTTGGTCCCGTTTCAGTACAAACGGAAGTACCGAGCTCATTCGTCGGCACTACTAGACGGTTATATATAAATCGAAAATACTGGTATATATACTGGAATAACTTCCAGTGATGGCGACATCAATGAAAATCATAGCTTCATTTATCAAAACTTCATTTAGCAAAGACCGTTATAAAGTATAAACTAATTTTTATAATCTGTATTGTTAATTCTGTTATTAATTCTGAGTGTGATTATTTAAACTGTTTTATAATCAAATAATGTTGAAAATATAAGTATAGGTTTAATTCACCATTGTAGACGTTTGGTATTCAATATTTTATTTTATGACGCAGAAGTGTAGTAATAATCTCAACTTTATGAGCGTGATCTTCATAGTGTACAAGATGGTACCATTCCATTGACCATATCACAAATTCATGGATTTCCAAAGTACAAGAGTAAACTCAGTGTACCAGTAGATGAGGTACGGGCACTTTAGGGAATAAGCTAGTACTCCGATGTCTCAATTGCGAATTACAGAACTCTAAAGTACGAGAGTAAACTCGGTATAACGCCATTACCTCACCTGCCGATCTGGCTGTAAGCCTAGAATTTGCTCTTGGGACTTAGGATACCATAATTCGTGAAGGTATCGTCGAGCTATAGAAATTATTCCTAATAATTATTCTTAATGATATTGCAACTATTTAGATTGCAAAATATCATATTACAATTACTTTTTTAAATGATAGAAGTAAAAATTTATTCGGTAAATAATAAATAAATAAATAAATAATGAATAAAATTTATGCGTAGTATGCGTGATAATCGATTAAATGATAATTGTCAATACAAAAAGTTGTTATTATGTACATATTTTAATATTTGCATCATAAAAACATCATTAAAACAGCAATTATAGCGACATAATTATATATAAGTGAGAATAGTTTCACGCATTTTCCAGTTTCGAAATATGTTTATATATGTATGTTTTTACATAATTTTTCATATTGAAATCAATAATAAACAATTATCAAAAATATCATTTATTCTATATTAGTGAGACATAGTCAATATCAATCGATAATTCATAAATAAATATTGACGAAATTCGTCTGATTTATAACGATTTTAACAATATTGTCCATAAAAGCATATTATTGTAAATAAAAGTTATTTTATTTTGAATTCTATTTTGTCAATTTATGGTAATTATCATAGCTTCCAAAAATACATAACATTTCATATTAATATAGCTTTACATTGTGTGCACGTTTAAAGCTAGAATAAAGTAATTAATATATTAATGCAAAAGCATGTATTTTGTTACGAAATGTCAATAAATATTTCATGATGCACAATATTAAGCGGACGTAATTTACGAACATTACATTTTCATTTTCACTAGCCAAACAATAATTTGAGAAATATGATTAAAATAAATCAGCGATTTCAATTAGTACACAAAAACTGAGATACATAATGTAGAAAATTTATATATAATATTAAATTTATATATTATATATAATATTAAATATAATATTATTTTAAATGGCGATTTTATGTTATATTTAAATGATTATTATTTTATTCTCTTTTTTAGAACAGATAATTATGATCAATTTTAACATTTATATCTTAACATATAACTTAAGATTGATTTATCCATGGGAGGCCTTTATTTAAAATTTACTTTTTTTAAAAAGATAAAGACAGAAAGTCGGATTGTATGGTATAATACTTCTGTAATAAAATATACCAATGTAGTTCTCTAATGAATCAACAAACTCACCAGTTAACTAAAGTTCATCAACACATCGCTCTATATCTTCCTTTAAATTATATCACCGACCGACATCATTTTATTATTTACTCATACTGCTGATTGGCTGAAAGTTGTCAATTTCTATAAACTTGTGTAAATTAATCTATGTATTAGTAGTACCTATTATTAGTTTATAATTAGAAAAATTAGCAATTCGACATCTTCTCTCTCTTCCTGTACACAATCAATATAAAATATTCTACAATATAATAAATCTCTCTTTTATGAAAATATAAAAATTTAGAATAAAATATTGCAAGATTGCATTATTATTAGCTGTGAATATATAATAAATACAATTGATAAAAAAATAACATCAATTATATCCGATTGTTTTAAATATTATTAGCATGCAAAACAAGATGTAATCTTTCAAATTTTAGTCTATATTATTCATTTCTCATTTGTATCATATTTTTATTATAATATTACTTAAATAATAATATAAAATATTGATAACATATGATTTAGATTAACATTTTAAACGTGATTTAAACATAACTTCTCTCTTATATATTAATTAGACAATATCCTATGAATTATTCCATTTCTAATTTATTATTGACGCATAATTATATATGTGTGTAGCTTCACTGCAACGGGTTAAAAATATGTGGTATATTCGTTTTCTGTAGATTTACTTCTTGTACAACCTCTGATTAATTTCGTCATATTTCTTTGCGATGAGGAAATTTTCAAGTTTGCCGAGAAAAAGTTCGTCAGGATATATCTTTATGCTCTGATCCGAGGTTCTATTGTAGGCAGCGACGTTATGAAGAAAGAGACTCTGATGCTCCTCTTTTCTTATTTCGTAGGCTTGAATCAGATTGAAATGTCAGAACGGGCTCACAACTAGCATTGCCGTCTTTTATCGTTAGTAAATTTCGGAGCTTTCACAACCAAGCAGAGAAAACAAGTAGAGGGAATTGAGAGAGAAGAAAACAACTTGCTCCTGAGTATACACACACACACACACACACACACACACACACACACACACACACACACACACACACACACAAAACACACACACACACACACACACACACACACACACACACACACACACATACATGAGCTGTCAGTTGAAGGCCCCATCTCGCTTGCGATGTCACCGATGTCTTAGAATATTAGCTATTTTCCGCCCGGCTGCGCTGGATGAAGCAACTCGCCTCTTTCTTTTTTATTTTACTTATGTCGCATGATATCTCACCTGTTTTCTGGCAAAAAAGTAGCAAACTATTAGAAATGTTGTAAGCTAGAGAATAAATTTGTGTTTGGAATTATATCTGACAATGTAATTATCAATTTACACACATTTATTTTATTGCAAATGTGTATAACAAAGTTAATTTTATTAATAATGGCTTTATTAATCTGGAATTAATAATCACCGAGGCTGCTTTCATGCTTACATTTCACTAAAATGGATATTGTTTCCTTTTTTTTTTTTAAAAAATCATTCTTTACAAATTTTAAATATACAGTACGCCATCAAAAACTTGCAATAGAAAGTTATATTAATTAAAACTTTTTAAAAGAAATATTATTTCAAAGAATATTATCATAATATAAACTAAATACTTAATGTTTATTCTATTTAATACTTGGTCGATTTTTACTTATTTTTTGAAAATTATCAGTAAATATCCAAAATGTTCTCAAATGCCAATAAAATAAAAAACAATCAATAAAAGATAACATTTACTGTAATATATAATGTTGTTGATAATAATGATTTTAATTGGTATGTAAAAATCCCCCGATGATCATGACATTTATATATATAAAAAAAATGAAATATTTCTAATATTAATTTTAATATTAATAATAGAATATGAATTTATAAAAACATTAAATCGACAGAAATAATTACTGTGCATCATTTATAATAATTGTGCATAATTTATCGTAAATAAAATGCGTGTAACTCAGCGTGCTCGTATACATAAAAGCCTCGAGCGTACGAATATTTTTGACTGATGGCACTGATTCAAATGATAGATACAAAATAGTGGATATAAAAAGAATACAATGAAACAGTCAAGTCGCCCAGAGCGATAATTGTATACTGTACTTCCTACAAATGTAATAATTCACTTCGCGAAATCTATCGTTAGAATCTTGAGAGGGTGCCTTCGCACTTTCTATTCCGCTATCGACAATCACACATACGTCTAGCGTTTACTTAATTCTCTGCGAGTTTACCGCGTATTTGCTTATATTGATCGCGATATAAAAAAGGATATTGTTTAATGATCGCAAGTCATAGTTTTCACAACAGCAATTTTAGGTATAGAAAAAATCTTTTTGTCTGTGCTAAAATTGATATCGCTTCCTTACTTCAAAAATGATATAACTTGAAAAATTAATTTCTCAAAAAAGGAAAAACTATTTTTTTTAACTTAACAGGAAGTTATTGACTAATTAAACAATAATAAAAAAATATATATTTTTAACATCATCAAATGTCATTTTCGTTTTACAATTTTTAAAAACTATTCTTTTTAATGATTTTGGTAATTTTTTAAAGTCATCTTTTTGGAATTGTAATGTTTGATAATGTTTAATAAGTTCAATTAGTTCGCTTTTAATAGAAAAGGTAACTAACTCATTCAAAGGTTTCTAACTCATTCATAATAACTCGAAAATCTCATTTTTTCGTCATTTTTTAACAAGCTCAATAATTATAAACATTAACTAAAAGTAACATATTATCATATATTATAATTCCATACTCAATAATATAATATGCCATTGTAACAGTTACGTTATTGAATGTGAAATTATAATGTTAATTATTTTTAATTGGTATTTACTGAAGGGAGTGATATCTGTTTCCAAAAATTCGTTTATCTACGGTAAATATCTGTGACATATACATAAGTGATGTACTGTTGCAGTTAAGAAGGCTTTATCACGCACGTCAAATCCATAACAGAAAAGGGACAACAGGAAGTTTGAGTATTTTCCGAGAAAGCGTGGATTCAAGCGAGACGTTTACCTAAATCGTCCTGTATCTGATCCAGTTTCGAATGGTGAATGTAAAGTAGGTGCTCGATTTCCATCGCCTCGGTACGCGTCTTTCTCTCTCTCTCTCTCTCTCTCTCTCTCTCTCTCTCTCTGTTCCTCTTTTTGTCTTTATTTCTGCTTCTCGGTAAAAAAACGATGTAAAATTGTCAACATTGCGATATGTTTCCGTGAAACATTAATACGAGGTGAAGCGGAACTGGATGAACGATCGAATCGTGAAAATTTAATTACATGGACTATATCGTAGTTGAAGAAGGGTATAGTGGATCCTTCAAACTTTCATGAGGTAGCAAGGATCAATAGTCATTTTCTCATGACTGAGATGAATTTCAGTTGCACTTTTACTGCAATG
Organism: Atta colombica; assembly: GCF_001594045.1. Taxonomy (NCBI): domain Eukaryota; kingdom Metazoa; phylum Arthropoda; class Insecta; order Hymenoptera; family Formicidae; genus Atta; species Atta colombica. Next base: position 675,531 of record NW_017259557.1, read on the forward strand.
AAACGTAATAACGCGAGTAAAGCTGCAAACGTGTATTTTCAAGTGCTGCGAGTACTCAAGGCTTACAAAGTTTATACTGTAAATACACATAAATTACATTTAATAACATTTTATAACATTTAATAACATTTTACAAACTAAAATCGTATTATAAACGCGATTATTTACGCATGTAATTTAATATATGAAGAATTGTGATATAATATTATTAATAAAGTAATTTTATAATGTTAACAAAGTAATTTTTATATAATGGTTTAATAATTACTGTAACGATTGAGAAAAGCGAATGTTTTTACTTAAAAAAGTACTGTGCATAAATTAAGGTATTATAGTTTACACATGTAGCATGCATTAAGCAGGAATTGCGTTAATCTTCTTGTCATTGATCTTTGCAAGCGTGTGAAAGCTTAGTGTCATCGCCAGTTACTTGCAGAAGTACGTAAATTCTCAATTTTCCCGACAGAGTACATCGTTTGGAAAGCTTCCAGTTAAATGTTTACTTCTAGAAAGAGACGATTTCATCTTTCACGAAGACATTCTCGTTATGCATATTCGATCATTGCGAATAATTCTATTTGCTTAATTAAATCTCCGTTGCTACCGATTTAAGCGAGCTTGTAATGTAAAGCTTAATTAGACAGAATAACTACATTTGAAACGTTTACAAATAAACTGTGCATATAACGCTTATAACCTTTTAGATCTCAATTTTCTATTGCAACGAGAAAGTTTTGCTGTCATATTTGACGATTTAGAGATTATTTGAAACATTTTGTTGAAATGTAATCTCCTGCGCAATGTGAATTCAGACATGCGATACAATACCGCGACGCTTGCTCGATGTCGAAGCCATATTAGACACGTGCGTACTTTTGGCGTGTTGCACAGTAGAAGCAATTAAAACTTTCTTGCCTTTATACTGAGAGAACTCGGCGCGCCACGTTGAATGTATGCCGACGATTTCTATTCCGATTCACTGCCGATCCGTATGCAAAGTAATGCGTTTGGAAACTTCTGCACAGCCCTTCCTTTGAATTAATATTGAAATCAGTGTCGAGGTGCTAGAAAGAAAAAGGAATTTCGCCCTCGTTTTGGAGGCGCATTTGCATGCATTTTCAATTTCATTGAAAAAACAATCGAGTCAAGAGTAAGAGATGGGGGTTACTCGCGGGTCAATCAAAAGTGCTCAACGTAATTAGATAAAGTTATATTATCGCATCATAATGTAAGTAATTTTGTTATACTTTTTTTTTTAAAAGGAAAACCAATATTATATATTTAAAGAAATTAGCAATAATTTAGTAATAATGATTGCTTCTTTTTAATTAATATAAGGAGTGTAATAATTACTTAATTTAAAAAGTATAATAATTATACTTTTTCTCGAGACGCGCCGCTTTTATGAGAACATAAATAACAGTCTATTGATCTTCCGAGAGCTAATTAATCCGCTGGCGGTAACAGCTAATGAATCTTGCGGAAGCTGCTTTAAGTTTTGTGCAGGATATGCAAAAATATGTCGTCCTCCGCTTTGCAAAACGAAATTTCTTGAATAAGTCTCGTCGGGCAAAGATAATAATTAATGTCGTTTATGTCGCGACTTTCGTATCTCCCGGTGGTATTCATCCTGACTCATTTATAAAAGTAATATCTCGACTTAAGATCGACTCGTTCGTTACTCGACAAACGTGAGATACTGATATGATTGGTGTGCGTATACGCACGCGGGCCTACATAAAACGCGTTGTAAGAACTCTCCGATTGATCACCATTCAAGCGGACAAACTCGCGATTAACGAGCAGTTGTTCTCATTGATAAATGTTACATACGTGGTGCATGTAATTTTATACGTGATGCGTACGAGATAAGAACGATAAGAGTAGCGCTCATCCTAGAAGACAAACAATTGTAAAATCATTCCACGAGCATTTATATAAATATGATTCTTATATTTATAATAAATATATGTTCGATTACATTGCAAAACAAAGTGTGCACTAAATGTTTATATATATATATATATATGATTTAGCTTTCCGTAAAAAATAATACTATACGTATTAGAGTGTAAATTTATTTTTGTATGCGATGTAATATTTTTATGTTTACATGGGAAATTAAATCACACGCATGTGGTAAAGACACTTATTACATATTTGGATTTATACATAATTGTATCTTGTATATATAGTTTATATTTTTGAGTAAAAGTGATATAATCGTGACACATCAAATGTATAAGAAAAATTAATTAGAATTCGTGTTAAACTTATCTGTTTTTCTCTCAGTAAGAAACGCGATAGAACATATCACGCGATAGAACACTTCATATGTTTTGCAAAAACGAAATGTTCATTCGGAAGTAAAAACAATTTGTGCTAGCAAATTGCGGGAATTATTACCTAAAAAATCGCGTTGCTACAAATCATATGTGCATAATGAAGAGAAGCAGGATACGGAATTTGTGTCACTGCCGTGAGCTATTGCGAAATCATATGGCGCGATTCCTATTAGATTCTCTGTAGACCGTTCACGTTGGTGTCTCTGCAGACACCAACTGTATGAGCAGTACATAATTAGCCTAATGACAGTTCCGAGTACTATACAAGAGCTCAAAATGGCACAAGGCACTATAAGTATCTACCTTCTGTTCACGCACTATCTCCATATTGGTATCAAATTTGTTCGAGAACAATAAAATGTGATCAAGGCTTTTTCGTACATTTTGGAAAATATTTTTCAAAGTTGTTTAGATTTATTTTGTAAAACATTTTGTGTATAACAACTTGTATTTAAAACTACTTTGAAAGTTTAAATTTTTATATTATATATGATTTTAAAACACCTTTTTTTGGATTAAAATAGTGTATCTTTATATAATAAAATAACATTATTTGTATAACAAATTTTTTACATACACTTTTTACGTACACTGCATATACACTTGGTATTTTACACTTGACATATACATCGTATTTTTTACTTGTTTTTTAAATTTTGTGGTATAATGTTTAATTTTGAAAATACTAAATTTAATGAGTGTACAAAAACAATGAATTTAAACACTAGATTAGCACTCTTCAACAAAAGATGATATTAATTCTGTATAGTTCACGCTGCGTACGCGATACTGTGCAATACATAATGTAGCTACAGTCGGTGGCAGCCCTATTCCCCTAGCACATTGTCCTCGTCGTATAGTTCATCGATCATTGTCGCCCCGAGACAATGATTCGGAGAAATTGTTGTTTCCTACATTGCAGCGTGTAACGAGTGCACATGGTGTCGAGTACATTCAAGATACGCTGAAGCAGATGCGACGGTGATGACAACCGTTTGGTTATCCGGATGGACGCCCTTGATATCAAGAGCGATATTTGCGCTCTGCAACGTTGCATTTTGCTAAATGAAAGTTCTTTATACTTCTTTATTTTACTTTTGTAAAGATAATCCCATTTTATAAAAAAGAAAGTAAATAGATTAATTTTATATGTGCTTTTATTAAATTTCTGCAATTAAATTACTCTGCAAAATTAAAAAGGCGGTATTTAGGCATAAATAGCTGTAAAAATTGAGATTAGTTGAAATTTGGATTATCGATACTTGTTATTTGATCCAATATGTTGTGTTCATCCATTATGTCGATGCTTTCGTTCGATTACACTTTTTTCCATTCGGTTCGATTAAGCTTTTCTTTAAAAAAATTCTCGTATATTTGTTCACAGTACGTTGTAATTTGCTGATGGAGATCGGCATCCATTTCCCAACAAAAATCCGCGCAAGTATTAAGCCAATGTCATCGAAAATGATTTTGAATATGACATCGAGCGCGATACAGCACTTTAATTCCGTGAAGCGAAATGCTCAATTTCCTGTACGCAAACTAACACGAACGTCCTCGATTTAATTATTTGCGTGTTCTAGTAAATTTATCGATAGATCTATATGCAGAAGCATATCAAACACTAGCGCTATAAAGTCTGAGATTAAGTGCCATAACAGCCAAGCAGCTCTATATAATAAAATAATATGTAAAATAATACCGTGAGCGATATTAGTCTTTTATTCGAAAAAAATATGATTTTATTGAAGTATCTAAAAACTTAGTTAGCTAAATTTCTGAAAACAATTTGTTGGATTATTATAAAATATTATATTATGTAGAACGTGTTAAATTTTTATAATATCGAAACTTTTTACGGCATTTGCTTATTATGTTTAAGTGTCTTACACAATTATTTTAATAGTCCAACAAAATTCTTTTTTCAGATTTAAATTTTTAGATACTTTAGTAAAATTGTTTTTTTCGTTTACAACAACTTTTTCATACAGTATTGTATGTTGTCTACTTATCTCTAATGCTTACCACATATAAACTTTAACAATTGTTTCATTTTACTCTTTGTTTCAAAGCAAACTGAGGAGCATACATTTACAACTTAACACATATGATTTTACCTATTAATAAACAGTTATACAAATTCTATCTACTTTAAGGATAAATTCCTCAAACATTTTACATCGTATGCAAACATTTTCTACAAAGGTGATAGCACGAAGTTAATTTCTCTCTGATGTTTCCGTATGATGCATCTCTCTACCAACAAATTTTCTCGTATCTCTCTTTGTCGGTCCTTTTAGGACGTTCTGCAGCCGCATTTGCGGCCAACCTACAAGCAATTCAGCAATCTACAAGCCACTTATAATAAGATGTCCCACTCAACTTTGGTGTATGTCGCATGTGCACAGCCTTCTGGTTATCGAATCCTATCGCAGCCCTTCCCTATCTATACCTTTGGAAATATGTATTCACGCACACCTGAAGCAAATTACATTGGAGAACAAGACAACTAATTGCCAGCAATAACGACTTATCACACAGATACCCTGTAATAGTCCACGAAAGATTTATTATACAATTGGAAACACAGTCCGATTGTATGACAATATTTCTCGAATAGCCGTTTGCTGCTTATTCCATACTTCAATTAAGATATAATCTCATTAAAAGCTTAAAACCTAGTGCAGTCGAAATGTATGTTACATAATAGTTTTTGCAAAAACATTTTATATTTTTTGCTATACATAATAATATGTTAGCTACAAATTCTTCACTCGTATTTTTTTAAAATTATGCAATGTCAACTGTTTGCTAAGGTAAAATTCTACCATCCTGTGAAACTTATTTCAATCGCGTCTTGTTCTAACGCTACTCATTATGCGTGCACAATGTCAAAACATCACATTGGGAAATGTATATGTAGCGTCTCTGTATTTTTCTTATTGGATGGATGTTTTGCGAGGAAAAATGTGGAAAGTACGTGGCAAGATGTTACGAACTAAAGATTCGTCCGGCAGATTGCCAAGAGACAGTTTCTGCCCTTGGAGACCATCGCGCCAACTGTGGCTTCATGGAAAGAATCTAAAGGAGTGGCCAACCATTATAAGTTTTCTGCTTCTCATCAGACTTCAGACGGCGCAGTAGAGATCACCGCGTTCTATTAATCGTAAGGATAATTATTGCGAATGAAAGATCGGTCCGATTTATCTGTGGCAAGGTGGGAATGCTAATGACGCGAGTGGGCTTTGAAACGCTGGCTTGTTTAAGCAGATGTAACACGATTTAAATACAAGAAGAAGAAGATTCGTATATCTTTTAAATAACATAAAGATACGTTAGCGTATCTTTGTGAGTGCATTTATTACCCAGTGCATTAATTGCATTTTTGTACATCGGAGATTATGATAAATTGAAAATATTTGCATACAGAAATAATCCTTTCAAGCATTCAGAGAAACCAAACAATTTTGAATAATTTTTAATTAAATAATTTTAACCATGTGTATAAAGTAGGGTTAATTGAAAATTCGATCATCGATTTTTCACGATACGATTTGTTTTCTCTCCTTCTTTTTTTTTCAGCGAATGAAGTAGTTGTGCCACACAAAAATATGCGCCGAATTAAATCACGAGCATGCCGACAGAGTCGGCAGTCCGTTTATATTGCTGAACACGACAACAACGCACAACGGTATCCGCAATTGCTCGCTGCATACACGCGAAGGCGCGTATCGTAAATTTTTCGCTAGTTTTACTTTTAATGTTCTATTCGCGGATGTTAAGTATGTCAACTGTTTTTAGTAGTCATAAAATTGTTCTCACGCGAAGCAAGGCATAAATAATAAACAGCGGATGTAATGGCACTTCTATTGTTTTTCTGTACTTTGGTACAAGTATCGTGCGCATTTAAAGGAAAAAGAAAAAAAAAGGGAAATATGGAAATAAATAGATATATAGATCTATAGATAAACAAGATATATTAGATAGAGAAGATATATAGATAGATAGCACGTTTATAAATATTTTATATTATATTAGGACAAACTCTCTAAGAACAAACATAAAATTAACAAACATAAAAACGAATTAAAAATAATAAAATAAAATACATAAATTATAGCATAAAAACGGAAATATAAGAAAAATATAATCAAAATGATATAACCAAAATGATAATAAGAGAAATGGTGATTTACAAAATAAAGAGAGAGAGAGAGAGACAGAGAGAGAGAGAGAGAGAGAGAGAGAGAGAGAGAGAGAGAGAGAGAGAGAGA
>NW_017259557.1:682249-696837 GCF_001594045.1 Atta colombica
AGTTATTAAAACGTTTATCCGATCTCGGATACTTCCGATAATCTCGATATATATCGATTTCTCAGATATTCTTGCGTGACGTGGATTAATTCAATTGAATTTAGCAGCGTCGAGTCTTCTTGATTGGATCCGACGTATTTCTATCTCGTAGTTTTTCTCGTACGATTAATCTCATTCGTATATTATTTATATTGTAGTAATTCAATCGTGTTCCACAGTACGAGATCTTTAAAATATAATTTTTCATCGCAACAAAATAACAAGATGTCTGTTTAAGATGAATTGATAGAATAAGATAAAACTTTACGAAGAAAATATAGTTTCGGAACTGTTATATCTCGTTATGTGTTAGGGGAAACATAAACTGAAATGCTCATACAATTACGCTTCGTCTGTCGAAATTTTGGGCAAATCGCTATGGATTTTCATAAAATCAATGCGGCGGAATTTATTGTTTTGCCGTATATCTCAGACCGACACGTTCCACGATCATTTAATATCTACGTCCGCATCATTTGATCCATAAAGAAAATTTTACGATTCTACTATAGAAACGGCAAAGGGCTCCAATAGACAGTTTTTTCATACTAGCATTGCTAATTAATTCATTAATACATCTCCATTGGCGATTAATGCCAATTTATTATCATTTGTTTGATATTATTTCTTCGCTTCGTTACTCTTTAAATTCTTTAGAACAAAATCTCACTTTAAAGAGTGAAAATTGAGTCAGTCTTGAAAAAAAGTGATTTTCAATCTTTAAGAGTGAGTTTTCACTCTTCACAATAAAATTTAAAAGTTATAGAGAGTGCATTATGAATAATAACTGAGAAAAATTTCTGGTTAAAAATGAACGAATCAGAAGATTTTGATTATACCAATCAGAATTCTGATTATCTCAACTAGAATTATAATAGACTCAATCACAAAATTATGATTTGTCCATTTTCAATCAGACTTTTTTTCCTATAGTAATCCTTATGCTTTCTAGCGTATAAATAATTTTTCTAAGCTTTCACTGTTACTTTTTTATTTTTGCATTTTTAATATTCAGTTTTGTTATAACTTTTTTCAATTCTTTTCTACATACATTATCTCGTGAATATTCAAGTTTATTTTATTATTGTTAAAGCATTCGTGTTATTATTTATTATATAAATTAAATTATTTTATAAATTAAAAGTCACATAGCGAGAAAGAGACATAACATTATTGCTGGCGGTGAAATTGAATAATCCAGTTGTTAAGATACAATAATAGATCTATTAAATAGCATTTATGTCAATTGAATTAACTTGAGGTGGCTGGTTTCAAGATAACTTAAACAGTTATTATGGACGTGGATCTTGCGGAAGCGCTTCTAATATCTTACCGACGAGTACTTTGTGAAACTAGATCCGACTCTCGTAAAATGATATTTCCTCGGTTACACGAGTGTAATGTCTTAAGTTCGGATGATCTTACTTGTTCTTAATTGTATTTAGCGTTTTACAATGATAAATGGAAAACATTATCGAATATAAACATGAATATCCATTCTCGTATGTTTTATTAAATTCGATCATAAGTGGTTTTATAAACACAAAGCTTGTCTCATTATTATTATTTCAATGGTAAACGAATCCGATTTCGCTATTAAAAATATTTTAAATTTTAAATCATCATTAAGATTTAAATATCCTTCAATTAGTGTACACTCGATATAAAATGTTTTTTTTTTCGCGAGTTAAATGTTTTCTTTTCTTTTTCTCCTGAATATTTTAAGTATTTCTCGATTTTTGCATCTATTTATTCTTCTTTTTAATTATTTGGATTCGTATTATCAATTACAAAAAAAGATCAAATTCTACGTATTACAAAGATATACGCCAAGTATGTAGTATGACGCACTCCCATGTGCTCCAGAATTGGGAGACAGATATGGCCTTCCAGGGGGATATAAGTAGTTAAATTTTAAATATTTCAATATTTAAATATTACTTAAACTTTATCTAATGCTTCTTCCAATCTATTTAACATAATAATAATTAATTTAATCGCGAAGTAATTTAATGGAATTTATAATTTGATAGAATAACCTGCTCTTTGCATTACGAAACGCATAGTGAAAATAAACGTGTATCATTGGAGAAACAACGCTCGTATACGATAAAGTTTTTGCGTGTCTTTGAAGAGCGTCGAAGAGTTTAGGAATGATATATAGGTTGCAATTATAAAGTCTCAAAAGTTTACCACGAAGGAATTTCTAGCGTTTCGTTGCTAATTGTAAGTGGATCGACTTCACTTGAGAGAACTTACTTATCACAATTATCTCAACGCGCGTTCGCACGATATAATGAACGGTTCTCAGTGATGAGTTGCGCGTCACACTGCATGAAATATCTCACTTATGTCGTTCTCCGTATTTTGTACAGTTGTATCGTGACACTGATGATTTAACAAAGTTCGCTAACGAGCGAATAAATCTACATTAATTATAGTAGGCAACGCACGTTTACGTCGAAAAATTGATACGATAAACGATCGCACGCATGAAATAATTTAATTATTTCTTTATACTTTTATACATACATAAAGTAATTTCTATGGAAAGAAAATGTAGAAAATGAAAATGAGAATGTAGGTTCGAACTTTAGCAAAATTAAGTGACAGCAATATGGAGGAAGAGTATAATTCTGCAAGAATGAAACAAGTAGAAAATTATTTTATATATTATTAAATTATATATTATTAAAATAATAAGGAGAGGATATAAAATGTGGAGATTTATAAAAGTTAGATAAGATGAGAATAATAATGAGGAAAATATTGTAAGCATGATATAAATATATTTTAAAGTTTATATTAAATTTCAAATAATATAAAGAATGGATGATTGTGTTAGATTGAGATAAAGAGAAGAGAAAAAGTGTAAATCTAAAATCTTCTTCTTGATTATATACTGAAGATAAAACTATTGCATATTTATGCACATACAAAGCAAAATATTTTTAAAACTTTTATTTTCAAATAAAAAAATTAAGGCATTTTCCCAAAAAATTTTTTAAGAACATATATAAATATATGTCATTATATACAAAAAATGAATATATTTGTATCCATATATAATTCTTTTTTGTATAAAATTTTTGTTTGATACAAGAAAAAAAAAATAATAACAAAAAGACATAAAAAGACATAATTAAAAACAATTTTTGAATTATTTTCTTTATAAAAATTTAATTTTAAAGATGACAAAAAATTATATTTATATAATCGAGTATATATATAATTTTTTAAATTAAATTATACATTTTTTAAATCAAATACCTCTTATATTGCCATATTTTACATATAATCATGTACATTTATATGTTCTTGTATAAACAAAAAATTTTAACAGATTTTTACTTACAATTAGTTGTATTATTCGCATATTTTAGTGTCTTAATATTGTTGCTTTCATTTTTGTTTATATTATTCTCTGTGTTTTTTTCTATTATTGATAATCGGCTCCATTCATAAAAATATTAATAAAACCACAATTTGCAACAAAATATTTCAATATTAAAATTAGACCAATAAAAACAGCAAAAAAAGTAAAAAGTAAAAAGTAAAAAGTATGATAAATTCAAAATATTTATCAAGCGCAATACAGTTGAAATCAAACTAAAAGTAGCTATATGAACTTGAGATTATTGGATGGACATTGTTACATTTCGTGCGATTGCCTGATAATTCTTGTATGTTATGCAACAGAGATCGATACATATATGCCCGATAGTGCCATAAAGTTTTTATCTGTTCTCACAGCTGCACTGCGAAATATATTGGAAAAAGTGTATTGGTAATGGATGCTTGCGGTACGATCGTGATGAGGTCGGCTTTTTTATTACCATTCCAATATTTATTCACAGAATCACATTTTCTTGAATGTGTCGTTTGCATCTTCTCATTAACGTTAATCGAAGCTCTTTTTCGTAACGTCAGAAAATGCATAGAATAATATAACGTGTGAAAATAATTTACATTGCATTTTTTTAAATACCATGAAAAAAAATTAAACGGATAATTATTAAAACTTAAATGAATAATATTAGAAAGACATTTATTACATATACCACATTACGGAATCACATTACATGATAATATACATATATTGGCAATATGTTCGCAATCAGAAATGCCTATAATAGCGTACTTATAAATTTTGCGGACTAGTACACATCTAGTATAATCGTGTAAACTGTGCGTGACGCTTAGATACTCGCCAAGACGAGTACAAAGAACTAATACACTTCTTTGAAGTCGTTCGAAGTACACAAAATCGAATCATTTCAGTTTTCATCGCTATAATCTGAATTATTGCACCTTACCTCTGACACGGAATACGTTGCCTGACTACTCAACCGTTAAAACTCAAGCGGCTTAATTAATGGCGTGGTGTCATGCACATGGGCAATCTTCACCAGTAGACTCGTTAAATTATCACATAACAACTCATTAAACGCGCTCCAGTAACGATGGCCCGATATGCCGCTATCGATCTAACACGGATAAGTTGCTACATCTTGTTTTCCGTTGATTCGCTGATTCGAGAAACTATTTTTCTTTTCCGAACGTAGCTGCAAATTTTATGCTCGCTCTAGATTGCTTCGTGAGATATACAGAGATCATACGATATTTTAACATTACTATACTTTCCTACGAGCTAGTTACATTATTACAAGATTCTTGCAAATATACAGTTGATAATCTATTTATTAAACGCGTTTAAATAGACAACTTAAACTGCGTGTACCGTGGAAAGTAAATAATTACGTATTTCTATCATGTAAATAGTTACCGTACTCCTCAACTTAATGAATTCCTTGCGACTACTAAGGTCGAATAGAACGTCTTTGTGCCTTCATTCAGAAAATTGCAGTCGCGTAATAGTGAAATTGCGGAAGTACAAAATCTAGAATTTAATTGACCTGACGGGTCAAAGAAAATTCATCTTTTAGTGTCGTTGAAAAAGTTAATTGAATCTCTATGAACGTGCTGCAGTGCATTTTTTCAATATCAAATCGTTAGTTAAATATTATCTGTTCTGTAAAAAAAAAAATTATACGTAAAGTTACGTATCTTTATTATTCACATAAGTTTTTATTTTATAGCATATATAGCCATTCGCCTTTAAGAAATCTCATTTCTCTGGTATTATCTTTTTTTCTCGCCTTAATGTCTCGACTTTCAGAGACTGGATGCACGATATATATGTAAAATAATTATTCGAATTATTCGAAGCTCAGAACTTATAACATTATACTAAGAATTCTTCGCGAGAGATCTTTATCCGACACATTTGTACTAAATATAACGTTTCTCCAGCATCTGGATTCTTCTCTTCGTTCTCGCCGATACCGCAATATGCTGCGGTCCAGTATTATGAGGAAGCTACAAAGAAGCCACCTGATAAATAAAAAGTAAGCTGATATTTCAGTGATAGTAGATAGGGCGCACGATTTTTCGGAAAAAAAGCTTTGCTAAAACTATTATGCTAAAATCTTCACTGATATAGCAAATCTACAGCCATAATATACGGACAGTCAGTTTTTTATGTTAAAGTAGGTTAAGCAGCTGAATTAAATTACCGATAACAATTGTAACTAAACATATTTGTAGTAACATTTGTTAATATGGCAAAGATATAATTTTCTATCAAAATGAATTTATTATAAAAATTAAAATTTGTAACACAAAACATGTTGTAGCTAAGACAACGCATTGCTATGATGAAAAAATTTATTACATTAACAATCTTCATTGTAACAAAGAATTAATTGCTAAATTCAAATAAATAAATACAACAAATTCTAATAAATATATATTTTCATTTTTATCAAAATAAAAAAAATTTTTTTAATTATTATTGGGAGTACAAATTAGTTCAGTCCGTTTTTTGTACATTTATTTCAAAACAAAATGAATGAACGGATCAATTAAAGTATTGTCCATCGCTGCCTACTACTTTTTCCCATCTCTCAGGCAATTTTCGAATTCCATCTCGAAAAAATGACTCGTCTTTGGAGGCGATCCAATTTTGGAGCCAATTTTCGATTTCTGCGAAATAACCGATGCTGCTCCTTCGGAACAACCAGTAAGGAGCAATGTCTGAAGAATACGGCAGGTGCGGTAAAACATTCCATTTGAGTTTCCATATTTTGAGCGTTTCCAAATATTTTTTTACGACTTTAGCGACATGAGGCCGAGCGTTGTCATGAAGAAGAATAATTTTATCATGTCTTTGCTCGTATTCCGGCCGTTTTTCTCGCAATGCACGGTTCAAACGAATCAATTGTAGCCGATATCGATCGCCCGTAATGGAATCGCCAGGTTTCAGCAGTTCATAGTAAACAAGATCTTTTTGGTCCTACCAAATACAGAGCATGATCTTCAAATGTTCGGCCATGGTGTTGATGTTGAAGTCGATGACAACGATTGACCGGGCTTAGTATTTTTTCTTCTTGGGGTTGTCGTAGAATATCCACTTCTCATCTCCAATCACAATCCGATACAAAAAACCTTTTCTCTGTTGTCTTTGAAACAGCTGTTCGCAAGTGAAAAATCGCCTTTCAACGTCTTTCGGTTTCAATTCATAAGGCACCCAATTTCCTTGTTTTTGAATCATTCCCATGGCTCTCAATCGTACAGAAACGGCTTGTTGAGTTACCCCCAATGATTCTGCAAGCTCCTCTTGCGTTTGACTCTGATCTTCTTCGAGTAATGCCTCTAATTCTTTGTCTTCGAATTTTTTTGGCTGTCCAGAGCGAGGCTTGTCTTCAACGCTGAAATCTCCATCCTTGAAACGTCGAAACCATTCCCTACATGATTTATCAGTTGGAGTAGTGTCACCATAAATTTCGACAAGCATTCGATGAGCTTCAGCCGCACTTTTCTTTCAATTAAAGCAGAAAATCAAAACCTCCCGCAAATGCTGCTTGTTAACAAAATTCGACATTTCAAACACAGTAAAAATCAAGATTTTTGTATGAAACTCAAAGCGATATAAACTGAATATTATTAGCAGATGTTTAACCTCTCTGAAACCGCCAAAATCAGCTGTCACTATGAACCATTCACAACAGCTGGAGCTATCTTTAGAGAAACGAACCGAACTAATTTGTACTCCTAATATTATTACAAACGTATTATTATTTTAAACGTATTAAGCCAGATCTTCAAGAACGCGAGGCGCAGGTCGCAAAATTAGAATCTAACTTAATCTGATTATAGAGTATTTTAAATCATCATGGAAGCTCTGGTCATACAAAACACAGGACGTATTGAAGTTTGGGTGAACTTCAATATTCGTTTTGTTGATGCAAATGCAAATGTGTATTCACTCGTTGATTTATAACGAAAAGGAATGTAGATACCGAAATAGAAACGACCTACTAAGCACATTACAGCAGCCACTATTTCTTTTTCTTCTCTTCAAGTTAGCCAGCAGATTATATAATTAAATGTGTGATATAATGATAAATGAATAAATGCACAAGCAAACTTGTTTAAAAACCACATGTTCTTCCAACTATACCTTCCAACAATAGAAGAAAACATGACAAATGTATAGCAGCACGCAGGCGCAGTGTATAAATTAGTTATATAATTAAATTATTTGTTATTATTATAATTAAATTATTTGTAATATTAATAAAGTAAGTTTATCCTATAAATACTGATAATTGATTGCAGACATAATTTTTTTATTAAAACACTAAATTTTATTAATTACAGATAACAAACTCGCATAACAAGCTATAGCTATGGTGAATCAGCGAATCTATTTTTTCCCGTGATAATAAAAATTATAGATTCAAAAGATCGGAAGTATAAAAAGTATATAAACAACAATAAATTAAAAACAAGATCAAAGATATAGACTTTCTTTTATTTAGTTAGAAACATTTGAAAGTAAGAACATATAAACAATTCTTTTAATAAAAGATATTTTATAACGAATATTGCATCTGAACATTTTTATTCTTCGTCTTTATTTGTTTGAGTTTATATAAACAATTTGGTACAATCTTCAATCCTCGTCAAGTATGAAAAAAAATTTCTTCGTGGCATTTAACTTTCCTTAATGAAACAAAGTTTTTTAAAAGTATGTTTGAAACTACGCAAATATAATAAATAATATTGAGATAATATTTACTGAAGGTACTTGAGGGTAATGAAATATAAAAATTTAGAAACAACAGAAAAAACAATTGGTAAGCAAAAATACTCTTTAAATACTTTGGAACAGAATCTCACTCTAAAGAGTAAATGTTTAGCGTTTTAAAAAAGAGTGGCTTAATTTTCAATCTTTTAAAGTTAGATTTCATTTCTTTACAGTAAGATTTTAGTCTAAAGGTTGAATAGAGTATATATATATATATATATATATATATTTATATATATATATATATATATATATAAACAGTTAAGATTTTAAAAAATAAAGTAATTATCCAGATTAAGGAACACTGCGCCGATGACTTTGATCTTGACATATGTTGTCAAAATCATGATCCTGAGTAAAAATTAAACCTCCGATAGGTCTTAGCTGGCAGTCGTTCTTAGTTAAAAAGTTATTAACAAAAAATGTCTACTATTCAGGATATCCCGTAAGTTTTGGCCAATCACTTTTGTGTAAATAGACCGGACTAAACTAAGTCTAATTTATTTTCTTCTCATAAAATTCTAAGAATTTAAAAAAAAATTTTAATACAGTATTCTATGTGGTAAAAATAAGAAAATGCAGTATTAAAAAGTTCTGAAAAAATTCTGAAAAAATTCTTAGCGTTCTATGAGAAAAAAATTAATGATTTTTGTCTCTTGCAATCTTAAAATTGATAGTAATATTTGAGTAAAACATTATTCAAGATCAATATTTGGCAATTTTTAGTAATTAATATTTTGTTAACTATAAAACTTTTCGAATCAGATTAGTCCGCTCTATCTCACAAGAGCGATTGGCTAAAATTTACGGGACACCCTGTATAACGACAATTCCCTATTTTAAAATCTGTTTAATAGTCACTGTAAGGAACATCGCGACCTTGACATATGTTGTGGGTGATCTCCAATAAATTTTAGATAGCTAGACAAAACAGAAAATCTCTGCTTTAAAACATATTGTAAGACTACGAGCATATTGTAGGGTTACATAACTACAAATCTCTATTGTATTCCGCTCCTTTAATGCGTAAAAAACTCATTTCCTAAAATATTAAAAATAAAAAAATAAAAAAGGAATTAACACACAACATATAAATATATATACCTATTCCTCTATCAAAAATTAAACGATATCTGGATTAATAACGTAAAATAATGAAAACAAGCTTGCAAAAGAACTTATGAAAACAAGTGCATTATACTATATATTATTGTATACAATAAGAGATAATCAAATAACATATAATGTAATATAATTGTATTATTTATGATACTAAATGATAGATACTAAATGAGAAAACAAATTTGGTTACAAATAAATTTTTAACAGTGACATCTTTTTATCTTTTTTTTCTAAATAACTCAATTTATACAAAGAAACTGATAAAAATTATTTATAAATTGTATAATTATGTATAATGTACTTGTTTTTTGTTATTTATATACAAGGTATCTATTTTTTATTATTTACTTATTTCTTTATACAATTAATTTATATTTCTTTAGTAACTATTTATGCGAATAAGAGATAAAAATAAAATTTGCCTTTACATTTTTAATATTTTTAATATTTTTTAAGTTTTTTAATATTTTTAAATTTCTATTTGTCGTACGTAATTAGTGAGAAAGAAATGCAAACAATACATTTAATTTAATACATTATTTGTGCTAATACAGTGTATTTGCAAATTAATGGTTATGGAAGCTATAATGATTATATACAGTTATTAAAATATTGTGTGGCCTTATTATATACGATTCTTAAAATATTGTGACACAATAATAAGATTAAAAAAATTAATTTGCATTTGATGGGTTATATATTATATAACTAATAATTAATAAAACGCTTAATAATAAAATAAGTTTTACATAATACCACATGTATTATATTAGAAAAATAATATTAATTTGTTAGTTCTATTTACATTTATTTAAAAAAAATGTATGGCGCATAATTATTTGTTAGAAGCATTTAATCCATTCATATTATCTTCCAAATTAAATGCTGATAAAGCTTTTTGACGTCCCATTTTCTTTATAGTTATATCACTGCTAGCATTGCTGCTCGCATCAATCATATTATTATCTAAATTTGAATCGAAAATCCTTCATCCAAGGAATGATAAAAAAAATTAGAAATGCAATAAAGAAATTAGATTCAATTATGCATAAACTCCGGTATAAAGCTTTCTTTAATGAATTCCCTTAATTGTTGAATATACTTAAAATATATTTACTTCTCCTTATGAGTTTAAAGTCTGATTAAATTAAAATATTTTTTTTTTCAGAATTCTTAATTTACATAGTTAATCTTTTTACACAGTTTGCATATTGCCTCTCAATCTTATTGGAATAAAATAATCCTATATCCAATGAATTTTATTTTCTATCTTCTATTCTTCTGTTAATTAACATTTTGATCCATAAATACATGTTTAGTTAAAAATATTTATTTTTTAATTTAAATCGTCCATACTACAAATATGTAAGATTTGCTCAATATTTTTCCCTTAGTCTTCGTTGCGGTCGGTGTTCAGAAGATACTACACAAAGCCACCCGATAAACGAAAAAGACTGAAATTTCAGCGATAGATCCGCTCACACGATTTTTCACAAATTTGCATTAGTATAGAATCGTCTTCCAGGCTTGCGACTGGACCACTGGTATTGAATGTAAATCTCAGGTAGAGAAACACGTTATTTGTTATAAAATTATCATTACCTCGTCGGTAATCAAATTATAATAGCGCTAATTTTCGTATTTTATAGTTTTAACATAATTACATTTTTTTGGTACGATAACAAATTTAACAATTACTTTAATCGTTATTTGCATTTTGAATTTATTTGTGACATAATTTGTAATGTCTTCGATTTTCATTCATCGATTAATATTTATAGTTCTGTTAAATTTATAGTTCTTGTTAAATCTAAGACCATTCATTAATTTATTTAATCCAATAGATTCCAAAATATTCTTGTATGCCTTTTAATCTTTATCACACGGCTCGTAATCAAAATTTTTAGACTACAATTTAAAGTAAAAAAAGTTGAACTTTCAAAAATTAAAGACATTTGAAGAAAAAGATAACAGGAGATAAAATAAAAGAAATACTGAACCTTACCTTTTTAACGACACACACAAATGTTCAATATAAATATAATAAATTATTTTACATACATTCGAAATGAGACCGAATATAGGCTTTCTCTCATTTAATTAAAAACATTTGAAAATAAGGGCGTATAAAGATTGATTATAATAATAAAAAAAAATATTTCTTGTATATGAACGTTTTTATTCTTCGTCTGTCTAAGTTTGAATAAACAGTTTTGCTACAGTCTTTAACCTTCATCAAGTACCATAAAAAGATTCATCATATTATCTGACTTTCCATGATAAATCATAATTTTTTATAGTATTTTTAAAATTGTGCGAAGGTAAGTAGTGCTGGTAATATTAAAATTGTGCAATAGTAATTACTGTTTTAGCTACAAATGGTACCTGATGAATGTTAATAATATATAAAAACAATTACAATCGAGAAAGTGATAGATAAAATTGGTAGGTAAAAATTATATATTTTTATCTCTAAATTTTTGAAATGGAATCTAACTGTAAAGAATGAAAATTGAGTCAGTCTTAAAAAAGAGTGGCACAATTTTAATCTTTAAAAGAGATTTCACTCTTCACATTAAGATTTTACTCTAAAAGTTTTAGAAAGTATGTAAACGGATGAGAAATATACTACGTTACAATAAAAAATACAGTATATTGAAATGATAAAATATTAATTTTGGTTACGTATAAAACAAAATTTCATCCAAATTTAATTAAATTTAAAGACATATTAAAAATTTTTTAAATAATTGATTATCTGATAGGTTTCTAAACAATCTGTCAAAAAGTAATTTGTTGTTCTATTGTCAATCAAAGATTTTTATTTTATTAGGTCGCTTAATTAGTGGCTTCATTTGTCGTGATATTTCTTATATAAAACTGCATCATATTACATTATTTTTATTTTTTTGTCTAATACTTGAATTCCTTTCAGTACTAAAGCCATCTTGCCTACTTTGTATATGTATTCTAGTGCCTTTATTTTATATTATTCGTAAAAGGTAAATAACATATGTAAAATTTATACATAAAGTGATACATAAAATGTCATGTTAAAATTGACTCATGGAATATTTTGTTTTTTTTCAGTATATTGAAAAAGATAAAGTTCTTTTCTTAATATTAAATAAATGAAAAAGAATTTCTGAAAATTACTTATTTTTGATATCTATTTGAAAATGAAGATATAAATACAAATTAATGATACTAAACTATGAAATATCGAAGAAAAAAATTACTCCTTTATCAGTGAATAACTGATCAGAAGTAACATTTGGTCATAAACAAATCATCTACTTAATATCAACACAATTGGCGCACATGTTTTATGAATAATGTGATTAATCGTTATGTCAAGAACTAACTTAATAAATAAATATTTAGAAAACGTTGTAAAAGCTCTATTACTTATAGAGTATGTATAGATATTAAATAATGTATATATATATATGTACAATTATTTATACACAAATATGTCTATATGTATATGTATATTTAATATCTATATATATATTTAAAATATGTGATATTCATAAAAAATGATGTAAATAAACTTTTATGTAAGATAAAGTTATATAAAAATTTATATAAATATTAATTATATGCTTAACGTACAATATAATTAATAGAACTTTAAGTGTATATATCTGGACATATTTGTACAAAGAAGGTTAACAATTTACTTAAATTTAATTATCATTTGGTAATCGATTCAGGCGTAGTGGTTCATTTAATGTGTTTTCATTTGAGATTTTGTTAATTTTTATATCTTAAATTTAAACTTATACTTTGTTTTTATTAGATAGACCAAAAATATGTTTTATATGTTTATACATTCTATGCCTCTTAAGGGCCTCCTAAAAACGATTAGTCGTAGTGTAGGATGTATACACAAATAATTTACGTATCACATATTAATACGTATAGATTAATTGTGATAAAAAATTCTGGAATTTATAAAAAAGAAAAAAGTAATTGTAAAACGAAAATTACATGATTTAGTTGGTAATATTAATTCCTTGAATCCGCTTAAGGGGTGGATCTTATATGGTCTTACATTCTGTTTATTGGTTGAACGCAATAATTTTAGAAGAATATCACATACAATACAATAACTTTTATCCCATTCGAAAATCCTCCAAAATTAAAGTATATGTATTAATATGTGTCTGCAGTTTGAAATTTATATCACAAACAACAATTTTTTTAATTAATATGTTCTTCTAACATTTTTTAGATCTAAGTGGCGTCTAGAATTTTCAAATTAATCGCAATATTTGTTTAATACAAAAGTTTTGGAATTTGTACGTACAAAATTGGAAGTTACAAACTAATAGAGTGATTAGAAGAACAACATCGTTGGAATTAGACTAACGTGTAATTAAAACAATATTGCTTTACAAAAATTTATGTACATATGTGCGACATTGAATTGCAGTATGTAAGAATGTGTCAACGTGTCATAGTTTATCAATAAAATAATAATTTCCTTCAGAGTTTGTTTTTTGAAGTTAGTATCTCATTAAGAAATAAATTTGTATATACTATGATGTATCAATTATTCTTTTTTTTAGAAGATCATAAATTATTTCGCATTCACGATCAGGAGAGTAAAAATTACGAATATTATCTGATGATTGACCAAGTAATAATTGAAATTCTTTCACTTCGAGAAGTTCTTCTCTAGCGGGAAGTTCTTCTCTAACGGGAAGTTCTTTTCTATTGGGAACTTCTTCTTTATCGCATAACTCTAATTCGGCGGGAAGTTCTTTTTCTATATTTTCTATATTTTCTATATTTTCAAGAGGACTATCCGTAATATGTTCTGTTGATTTTTCGTTGCGGATCTGTATTTATGTATATTGTGATAAAAAAATTAAAATTATAAAATGTAATATATTATTTAATAATTATATTATTTGATAATTATGTAAAAAGTTTCATCTCTTCAATCTAAATATACGGCAGAATAGGAAAAATCTAAGTAACTTATGAATTGTTAAATTAAATATTTATATTTATATTTGCGGCTTTGTGATGAAAGTATAAAACTGTCTCAAATTTATTGTTAGAATATATGATAATATGATATATGCGAAATAAAAGATACAATAGTACATGAAGAGAATTTTTTTGGGAATTTATCTCATAGATATGATAGTCATAGAACAACTTTGTATTTTGAAAAGCTTTATGTTAATTTCTCTCTCTCTCTCTCTTTCTCTCTCTCTCTCTCTCTCTCTCTCTCTCTCTCTCTCTCTCTCTCACATATAAA
>NW_017259557.1:696937-705955 GCF_001594045.1 Atta colombica
TACCAATAAAATATAAAATGAATTTAATTAATTTTATTGAAATGAATGATATAAATCTTTGAAACATTGCATTGTACCATAAATATTTAAAAGAATGTATTGTATCACAATTATCATTTTCAGGGTAAATTTTAAGATTAAATTCATTCTTTGTATGCACCGATTTTCATCATAAAATATATGTATGCATAAATATAAACTTCATTTCCTAAAATATTAGAAGTAAGAAAAGAAGAACAAATTAAAAATAAATATATATATAAATATATATGTCTATTCTTCAAAAATTAAACAATATCTCGATTAATAGCATAAAATAATAAAAGTAAGCTTAACGAAAGCAATTTATCAAAGCGAATGCACTACATATTGCATGCAATAAACAACATGTAATTGTATTATTTATGAATGTACACTAAATGAGAAAACAAATTTGATCACAGATGAATATTTAGCAGTGACACGCCGTTTTTCTCAGTTAATGCACAGATAAACTGATGATGAAAAATATTTGTAAATTGTATAATTATAAACAATGTACCTGTATATTATTTATATACAATATACTATATCTTTCTTTTGTTATTTATTTATTCTTCATGCAATTAACATAAATTTCATTAATTATTGTTTATGCGAATAAGAGTTAAAAATAAAATTGTTTTTGTACATTTAACATTTCCAACATTTTTTTAAGTTAATCATTATTTATTGCATAATAGGTGTAACGAATACAAATAGATTTTTTTAACACCTGACTGCTAATACAGAATCAGTGTGGCTATGGAAGCTGTAATAACATCTGATACATATAGTATTATATAAAATATTATATAACATGTAAAATAGTATAACAAAATTGAAGTAATAGTTTGCGATTGATTAATTATTATACAGATATTAATGAAATAAATTTATGAAATTTAATAAATAAGTGTTATACACAACATCATATAGATTATATTTGAATAGGAAAAGAAATATAAATTGATTCATAAGATCTATTAGCATGTATTTAAATAAATTTAAAGTGAATAATTACTTGTGAGGAACACCTGATCTATCCGTATTATATCGGTCAAATTAGAATACTATTGGTATTGAAGCTTCCTGATGTTCCACATCCTTTACAGTCGTACCGCCACTTGCACTGCTGCCTTACCCATATCAATATTTGGATTTGGATTGAATATTGTATACCTATATAAGGAGTGATAAGGAAAATAAGAAATGCGACAATGATATCAGATACATTATGCACGGAACTCCGTGATAAAGCTTCCTTATATTATGTCTCTTGAAAATATACTTATTTTATACTTACAAGTGCCTGTGTGTATCACGATGTCTCGTTAAATTAATGATATCTACAGAAACAATTGTTCTATTACATATATTGCACAGTGCTCTTTTTTGTGTTATTGGAGTAAAATAATCCCATGCCCAATGAACGTTTTGATCTCTCTTCTGTTCTTCTGTTAATACTTTTGAATGTTCGTTTTTCAAGTGAGTGAGTAATTTAATATAGTTGGATCTATAAGATATTTCTAATGTTTACGCAGATATTTACGAACTCGGATCTCGTTGTCTTCTAATTGCTGGTCCGCCATTATAACCGCGCGTTTTGTATTATATACAGAATTTTAAAGCATTTAATCACTGAGGTATAGAAACGAAAGAAAGAAGAAGCATAAATTGCTTACAAAAGGTCAAAAACAGAGATATCATTCTTTGACGGAATATAAATATTGATATATGTATAATTCGAATATGTCTCAGTGCTGCAGTGTTTTTGTCACGTCCCGGACAAAGGAATCGTCGCGGGACGAGAGATGTGGAGTGTCGGGCTTTGCGTTGCGCGAATATTTTTGTTACACGTGCGTGAGGAGATATGGAAATCAGGGCCAAGCGGTAAACCGAAATTTCTTTGGTGGAGAATCGTCTTTGTGCGACAGAGAATGCTCGTCGAAAAATAAGAGGACATGAAAATAAAGACATTGGGCGAGTTCAAGACAATGAGACTAAGCATGCTTACCGAGCGATTGTATATGATTGGTTGGATCTATAAGTAACAATTATATTCATTTGCTCGGCGAGCAGGCTAGCCGATTTGTTTGACTTGAACGCGCCTAATGCGTTCAGCAGAACGTTTATTTTGCAATTGTTCGAAGTTT
This sequence comes from Atta colombica, assembly GCF_001594045.1. Classification (NCBI taxonomy): domain Eukaryota; kingdom Metazoa; phylum Arthropoda; class Insecta; order Hymenoptera; family Formicidae; genus Atta; species Atta colombica. The sequence goes on from NW_017259557.1 coordinate 699,112, forward strand.
TCTTCGTGCTGATTGGATTATACTTTTAGATCTAAAAGAATGATCCTATTTTAGCAAACAATCATAGAACTCAATACATATGTATAAGAAAATAGCTGAGAGCCATTATAATATATCTGTTACAGTATTCATGACAATATCCTTATTATATTTTGCTATTAAATTTTGTCAGCAATTTTTCTACTTACAGTTACAATTTTTATCTTGAATATTGTAACAGATATTATATTGGCTCTTTTCTTATAGATATTGAATTTTCATCATTTGAGCCATTTTCTTATAATTTTAATCATAAATTGTGTTCTGCTGAACTCAGTCACTCTATGGTTCGACACAATTGAAATTGAGATGCCTTATTGTGATAACGAGACATCAGAAACACTAGATCTATTCGACTTGCTTATACTTTTTTCACTCAGCATCTTCACTTTCTCTCTTTTTAGCGTCAAATATCTATCTCATTTTAAGTATAAAAAGTGTAAAAAAGTAAGCAAGTCGAACAGATTGATCAATTGAAAGCGGGTGAACAGTGGATACATTGAATCCTGCAGGGCGGTCGATGGCTGTTGACGTTATGACTGCAAATTTGGATTTTACCAAATCGGAAATCCTATAAGTATTCCACACGATTTTGTGGTTCTCTTCTATGCTATTAGATAAGTTATATAAAGACATTCGATGCTCATCTTTAGTCAAAGTTTTGCTACAAATGTTTTGAAACATTTGATGAACTAATTAGAAGAAAGAAAAATTTTATAAAATTTTATAAACTGATCAGTTAAAAAAATGCTTCAAAGCGTTTGCAACATCGCGTTGATCCTTTGTTTCATGTCTGAACAGGACCGACAACTTAATTTGCCCGTGGGTAGAATATTTGACTGACAAAAGGGGAGAGTTCAAAATGACGACCCTGTTCTTATTTTTTATTTATTTTGTGCTTTTTATTATCGTTCCTTTTTTTTACAGATTCAACTGTTGCCAATTGGATCCATGAGCTGCTATTGGTGTATTCTTCTAGATCATCCAATAGCAGCGAGAGAGAAAGAGAGAGAGAGAGAGAGAGAGAGAGAGAGAGAGAGAGAGAGAGAGAGAGAGAGAGAGAGAGAGAGAGAGACAAAACACTCACGAGTCCGTTCCGTAACAATTAAGTTTGCTGAACCCGATCATAATGTTTGCTAATTAGTCATCATTAGTCTATTATTAAAATAAAAAGTTATAATTATAATCATTACAATTATTTTACTGTTTATCAAGTATTATTTTCTTGCGAATTTGAAGTCACCTACATCTCGAAATTGTATTTATATTTATGTATGTACATTTATTATGCATTATGCTTCCAACTGTTTTTTTAATGATATGGTATATTGTACGATCACTAAGAGATTTTTGAATGAGAATTTAAAAACCGCCTAACTGTGGCAGGTAATTTTATCTCTTGTTAAACAATTATTACGAATTATTTGCATTCACCCTTCTCTCGTGTCAAATTTTTTTCTATTATATTTATTTTTAATTGTAATTAGTCGATGATAATTATTTATTTACTGTCGGAAATGACAACTATGATCATTTTTATGTTAAATAAAATAGCCGCGTGATATGTGTCTTTTCAAAGTTTCGTAGCAATTTTATGTGAATGCATTTAATTTGATTAATATTCATAAATCATGCGAATAATCTATTTGAGTGAGTGTTTTAAACCAACGAGTGAAGTTTCTTTTTCGCATGCCGGTCGGGTATTCAAAACGCAATGGTCGAAATATTGCACTTTGTGATGCGAGATCAGATATATCGTGCCTGCAAGAGACGGACATACAAGAGCCAGCCAAGAGACGGACGATTGAATCACGTTTCCGTTCTGCGGTTTGTACTAACGAAGTAGCGCCCTATTCTCGAAGCTGCGATGGGGTAGTATTGACTCTTGCGATATTTTCCTCGCGCGAGTACTCTCGATGGCCGACGTACTTTTATCGAATTCTGTAATGAAACCTTTATTTTCCTCGCACACTCGTGCTTACAATTTAAATTTAATCCTGTGCAGTTCACTCGAGGCATCGAGCGGCCGGAGATTTATTCGCAAGATCGCGTTCGCGTTTCACAAAACGTCGATATGTATCTGCTTGTTCAGATTTAGACTAGCACGCAAAATGATGCAACAAGGGGAAAATATGTAGACATTCTCTAAAACTTCTTTTAAACTTGGACATCTTTTCGTTTATTCATCCGTACTTCTTTAATTATAATTTCCATATCATTGGACTTCTGCTCAATAAGTTCAGTGACCTGAAAAAGAACAATTTAACTGTTATTTATTAGTCGAATTGAATGCAGAGAAGTTATTCAAGGAAATAATATTTGCAAGCTAATTAATGAAAATAATGCTTAATGAAAATAATCATTTTTTACAGACAATATTCATTCGATATTTCTGCAATCATTTATTTAGTATATATGCAATCTCCAACGAGATTCATAGCGCTAATATAGATTTATCCAAAAATAATTATTGTGATAAAGTGAAATTTAAATAAGATAAGGGTTTGAATTTAATATTCCATTTCGTCAATTATGCAAATATAAGTTGTATATAGAGTTCTGAAAATTGTTCTCTTCCGAATGTCTTGCGTTTTTCTTCAAGAAACACTATAATCCGAGCGTCGAGAACGTATGTTCGTTCGATTTTACCTTTTCCTCCTACTCCTATTGTTTTAATCCGATTGAGGTATCGTTAAGAGATTAGAACGCGCCAGATCGGCAATTTCAGTGCGCCTTAAAAATTTACTGGCCACAGATCCCTATCTTAATCGCTCGCGGATAATGTCTCTATTTTCTGGTTGGTTAGTGTCTCACTCAACGCCGATTGAGAATCCGTAAGCGAACGATCGCCGATTGCGGCGAGGAATAGATTTCATGTTCGATTGGATATCACCAGAGTTTATCCCTGTTCACAATTATACGCTATTAAAGTAACAACGATGTTGTGCTCCCACAATGTAATAAGATCGAGCAATTACATGGCACTAACCACTTCGAGCCTGATGTAATAAGGCAAAAGTCTTGAGTAGCGAGATCCAAATCTGATACGCTGCTTTTGTTCGTGATGTAATCTCGACGGCAGAATACGAATGTAACGTGAATTATATGAATATCAGTGCATGAAAAAAATGATCGTAGACTATATAAGTACTTAACAATCCGAATGTTATTATAACAATAATGGAACATGATAAGCAGTTTGTGCACTGCGCATAAAATTATTATCTATATATAAGAATAGCATTCTAAAGAATTGTGAAAGAAACAATATTTTCGAATATAAATGAATGATTATTGAATCTACTGATATGTTTCTACAGCATTATAACAAATATAATTACATTTCATTATTATTTAGTATTTCAAAAGAAAATTAACTTTCGTTTTGTAATTATTGTATAATTTATCTACTTTTGTATTTATTTTTATTATTGTTATTTATTTTTATCTTCATATATGTGTTATCGATTTTTATATAGATTTTTATTATAAATCTATATAGATTTTAATTATAAGAATAATGAATATTCATCGTCATTCAGGAAGCAAGAATACAGACTGGATGTTTAAATGTGTTTATTCTGGCACTAAAATCCCGATCGCGTTACAAAACACAATATTAAATGAAATTCTTATCTTTCTCTCTATTCATTAAAGATTCTCAACAATAAAATAATATAAAATAGTAGATTTATTTTTCGATGTCTAATTAATTGTGTCGAGGTAGATAAATGCAAGTTCTGCAAATTCACTGTCAAGTAAGTTTTTCTTGAAACTTCCCGTACGAATATTTCAAGATTTCATTTGTCGATAATTGCCTATTGAAATTATAAATTGAAAGTATAATTATTATCTAATTTTCTTTTTTATGAGATAGAGAGAGAGAGAGAGAGAGGGGGGGGGGGGAGAGAGAGAGAGAGAGAGAGAGAGGGGGGGGGGAGAGAGAGAGAGAGAGAGAGAGAGAGAAAACAGATATTTTTAATAAATTGGACAGAGAATAATAGCATCATAAACCCAAATGCAAAAACTTCAATTTTGGGAAAGCGTCATTTTGTTCGCATCTTAAGTTTGAACAAGTAAAGGCTACCTTATGTAATTGCCGAAGTACTTTATTGTCATTTTACAATGTAAATTGAGTGAATTTCAATGAATAAGAGAAATAACGAGCATTTATATAACAATTTTTTCAGTATTAGCTTAAAATAATAAATTTTTAAATAGCATCTCACACAAAAAAAATCTTTTTACATTAATATTGTATTATTAATTATTACATTCAGTTATGTATATAAGCATGATGTTATAAATATACTAAATGGAAATACTTACAGTATGCATTTCCTATAAATATAATTATTGTATTTAAAATCATTTATTAAAAATCGTTTTGCCAAAGTTCACATTATTCTTAATGATTCGAGTATAAAACCGTCGCAAAAATAATACTCCGAGTTTTCTTTCTTTGTTTAAAAATTACAAAAAAGCATAGTTTGTGCACATAAAGGATGCAGGACGCAGAGTGGATTCAATGAAAGTTGTATTCGGAGTCGGACGAAGCTTCTTAAACAACGAGAAAAATTATCGATAGCTAGAACAGTCCATTGTCCCACAACTAGCAATCGCGTGACTTGAGTGCGGCATTGCGTCGCACCGACTGGAAAACTTTCTTAAGTAGCTCCGGAAGTCGACGAACCGAAGACAAGGTTTTCCACGCCGATACATATAGCGCGAAGCGGCAGCGAGAACGAGACGGAAGTAGAAACGGAACGAACGGAACCACGGAGACGTTCAGAAGTAGAGAGTGCCGCGTTTCTTTGGTCATACGAAATGTGTTCGGAGAAGCTTTAAGGTAATCAGAAGACCAAGGAGATCTACCTCAGTCGCGTAAGAAACGCAGAAAATAAGAGAAACGTTGGAAAAGGAAGGGTTATAGGAGCGCGCGTACAGAGAGAGAGATTGTTCGCTGCAAGTTTCCACTCACGGCGAAAAGCTTTACTTAGTTTCTGCTGAATTTGATAGCAGATTAAAACGAGTGCTATCCGATGTTGCGACATCCGAGGTTAGCAGAAGACAAGAATTGCCTTACGAAAATATTTCAATGAATCAGAAATGACAAATTTTGATCGCATTGATCAATAAATAACTGATATCAAGAAAAACAAAATAATCTGGATAAAAGAGAAGAGAGAAATTAAAAACTGTTTTTTAGTCACGAGATGCTGTACTTATCGTAAATTATGAATTTATGAGGACATAAAATTGCTCAAAAGTTTACGCTATATTACAAAAAAAAGGACAGTAAAATCCTACAATATTTAACATTACAATATTTAACATTAAAATACAAAATATAAAAATTAGAAGATATATTATATAACAAGATAAAAGAAAGAATAAGAAAAAAATAATAAGAGAGAGAGAGAGAGAGAGAGAGAGAGAGAGAGAGAGAGAGAAACTCACGGAAATCATATATTATTAAAATACAAACAGAGAAGATATGTCTTTTGCGTTCGTAAATTGGATTATCCTGATCCTCGCGTATTACTGTTTGCTCGAGACCGTGAGTGAGAAGTCGTGGAGAGACCGATGGAAATCTCCAGGGAACATAGAAATTCCATATGCGGAGGCGCCCGGAGACAGGTTTTTCTGTCGATCGGGATCCACGCTGAATTATGCGAGCGACTGGGGCAAATTTCGAGACGGTGGGAGATTTATCGATACGAAATGCGACGTGTAACGTGTCGCGTTGTGTACACGAATATAGCGGTATATTTTTCGATGTGGCGCATAAATTTTGCCTGGTCCAACGATGCTTCTTGACCTTCGGATAATACATTTCTTGATTCCGGCATTTATGCTGACGCGCCGTGGCGATTCTCCGCGACAAAAGCGTTGTTGTGAATCAATGTACCATCAAGCGATACTATGTAACTCGAAAATGTTATTGTTTCAACGCTAATAAATGAGGAAGTGATACATAATAAATTAATTACTTTCAAAGGACATAATCAGCATGCGTTTCGTTAGAAAAGAATATCCTTTTTGTATCGCGATATCACGAGTTTGCAAAGCTGTTTTCAATAGAGGAACTTTAATTGCATTTTTAATTAGCGTTTTATGTGAGAGCCAACAAAGTACGAAAGACATAAACTGCTATATATCCATTCTGTCACGTTTAATGGCTTCAGCCGGAATAAAATCACGCTTGATGTCCATTTCTTGCTTTTCACTCATCAGGCAGCAACTGGTGGGTTGGTTTTGTATAGAAACTGCGACGGACGATGCCGTTATGCTGATTAAGCGAGACAAATTGTGGAATCTCGAAATTATGCCTGTGGGCAACGAACGATCAGCTCGAGGGGAGACCTCTCCAATTTTCGTTAAATTAAATTCGTCCCCTTATAAATTTGGCCGTTCTATCATTGTCATTATCCAATTACGTCGGATTTAATGCATCACTTTTATCGATTAAAAAAAAAAAGAAAAGAAAAGGACCATGCCCGAAAAGATGCCCCGCTACTCTATCAGCATACCAGTCTTTTTGCATTACTGTACACTTTGACCTTTACGCCTGCTCGCATCTCGAGTAGTTACATCGTTGTGATTCTTAGCTTTGTGCTGCTTGGTCCTTGCCACATGCAACTGCAGACGCAATGTTCGCCAGTCCGTGAAAGATTGTGGGAGTCAAAGGGAACAAGAAAGAGCCGTAGAGCAGTATTTGCTGAGAAGCGCAAAGGTGCTATTCCTCTCTCTTTCTCTCTCTCTCTCTCTCTCTCTCTCTCTCTCTCTCTCTCTCTCTCTCTCT
>NW_017259557.1:706055-711578 GCF_001594045.1 Atta colombica
TCTCTCTCTCTCTCTTCTTAAACATACACGTTTGCACATTTTCCTCTTGTCCTCCTCTTTTCTCTCCGATAGCCCTTCTCATTCCCCGAAGAAGCGCAAGTCGTTACCTCGAGATGCTCGGCTTAATGGAGGGTTAAGGCACGCAAGGATACGTGCAGGCGGAGTGCGAGCGCAAAACAATATCGGAATGCGCCCTCGGATAGAGAAGAGAGCGAGCAACTTTCCCCTGTCCCCAACCATCCCGTTTGCCTCCGCGTGTATCACGGTAATAGATAGCGTGTATATACACCCCGTGTGTGCCGTACAACGGAATCGACTAGCGCGCACCGGGGGTGATTGTTACACCCGGCTCTGCAGTGTCGGATAAACCGTACAATTGCCATGCCGCAAATCAGAGCCCGGAGAGGCGCAATTAACACATTGAGCTAAACCAGTTCCAAGCTAATTTACGTTCAGCGACTCTCCAACGCCGTCTTAGTTACCAATGATTGGAGTACGCAGGTAAATGGCAGATGAGATCCGCAGTCGAGAGGATAAACTAAGTTCGATGGAGCTTGAGAATAGCTTTGCAGCTGAAACTCGTATCATTCTTAGAGAGCACTTTATTTATCTATCTAAATTGAACATATTGATACGACAAATCGTTTCCTATATTTTTTTAGTAGAGACGAAATTTGATAATCGTGCAATTTGTAAAATTTATAAAACTATTTGTGACAAATGCATTTACAGTATCTCGGGAGTAGTTATCTGAGAATAAGTTTTTTCTCTCTAGCAAAAAACTCAGTTATAATAATTTCTTTATTGATCAGGAATTTATTCTTTAAATTTCTTCTTATTTTCTTTAGAAAACATCGAGTAAATCTGTATGCTCCAAAAAATATTGGCATTTAATATCACGTGATACTTATATAATTTTCTTAATATTAACTTATGGATTTATATGGATTTATAATCCTTGATATCAACTATCATGATAAGGATTTAAAATCCACGATGATAACATCGACATGGTGAGAATTATATGGATATCGCATAGTATTAAATCCATATCCATATTTCATAGAGTGTATACATAATAATCTTATAAATACTAATTATAAATACTAATTAATTACAGAATTGAACAATTGATACAATATAATATTGAGAATTAATATTGAGAATGATTTTGGAATGAAAACACATTAGGTAATTAATCGTTTACGTAAAAAAAAGATTAGCTGATTATTCTTGGGTTAATGCGATTAAACCAAGACCAAAAGATGTTAACACGAGAGCAAACATCGCTTTTAATTACTTCTGTTGTATAATCGATAAACGAATAAAATCATTATGGATCTGTTAACACGAGTAGTAATACGACCGTTGGCATCGATGGGCTACCGTTTATTGCAAAAACGATCGTAACGTGAACGGCATCTAAAAACTGACACGTAGACCTCGAAGTTGATTTTATCGCCTCGTTCGAGCCGATATAACCGCGCTACGCTGTAGTGCTAACACAACTGCTCTCGTTATTTACGAATTTCTCCAATAATGGTGTACCCGCACAGAATCGCTGGAGTAAGTGCGTTGTAAACCTTTGCTGGAGGTCGGTAAGGGACGTGTCACGATTCGTAATACGGTATGCGATGAGTCTTGTTCGTTCGATCGTTTTCAAGATACAGATCTCCTCCAGAGAAAATAAATCTTTACAAGGTTTCAAAATGTCCCGCGTAAAAATTCATGTACAATACAGAGAATAAAATATAATTTTGATAAATTCACATTTCAATAAGATGTTTAACAGCATAAAAACTGGCAATTTAAATCAGACAGAATTTATTTAACTTTGACAATCACTACTTGTATATAAATTGCAATATTTCTTTACACGTGTAAATTCCTATACCAGAATAAACACGTTATAATTTTCTTGTACGCGAATAATTGTACGAACATCACACCATTCATTCCGATATTTTGTACGTTTGCACTTTGTACGTTATTATTGCTTCTATTTCGCAATGAACGGTAAGACAAGAAGGCCTAAACGTGCAATTACCTCGCGCTTTCGAGCAAAATGTAATGTCAGTACGAGAATATATGAGTATCAATATCGTGCATTAAAATCACCGTTTACGCGCCGTGCACTGTCAGTGTTTTTCATATATTTAAATATTTCGAAATAATTTCGAAATAATCGAATCGACGAATCCAACCGAAAGCGAGCATTCATCTATTTTCTTTACATTGAGGAGATATCGTAACTCGCAGTCCTTGAATTTAGAACTTAAAATAAAATTTCGCAAAATTGATAATTTCATAGCATAAAATAGAAAATGATATGAAATAGAAATGATAGAAGAAGCAAGAACTGATCGCTTTGAGAGAGAAAAACATAAAATATCTAGAAAATCTATATGGCGTATTTGAGATATATTTTCCTATGCCGAGTCTGAGATTGCAATGGAATTCAGTGGCACGCGATGCGCAAAGAGAACTGACGCGATCCCAAAGGAGAGATCTCTCCTTCATCCTCGTAACGAACGCTCGGTTTACCTTACCTGTCGGATAAGTCGGATTGCGTACGCGTGAATACGTGCGTGCGTGCACGCGTGCGTGGCGAGGTAAATACGCGGCGCTCGTTCGTCATTTGATAATTCTAGCGGGCGGAATCGCGAGAAAAGGTGGCGGCGAATGCCAGCGGAAGCGCAATCGAATGCCAAGTCATTCGAGATTCATTCGCCTAGATATATGTAGCGCGAATGCCGTCCGGAGTATAACGGGGCACCACCTCCGCGCGTCTAGGGAGGCGAGATAACGGCGGTCGAACGAGAGTTTTGATAAACTGCGCCGATGCGCGGCGATTCATCATCAGCGTAGACACGCACGGCCGGAGCCTCGTTCGCACGGACGAACGCACGCACTAACACGTTGCGAATAAACGGACCCGCCTGCGGTTCGTCACGTTACAAATCAGACTCTTAAGGCTATGATTAACCTCGCGCCTGGCGAGGAAAAGTTGAAACCTTCTTTCTTTCTTTCTTTCTTTAGCTCATTAATTTTTTTTGAGGACAGAAGCTTTCTAGTAAAGAAATTTAATGAAGATCCTTTTTTCTAAAGGTGTATTTAATGTTTCTGAATTCGATTCTCCAAATTCAAATTTTTTAAAAGTAATCTGTTTATTGTGAAATTTGTTCTTAGAAGATGTTTAGTTTTACAAAATTTGAATGCAACTTGAAAATATCAAATTTCAAAATATAGTAACCTTCAATGAAGAAGAATCTAGGGCTAATTAGAGTTGGAAGTTACTTTGGAAATCAATACTAACTGTTTGCGTAACACTGATGGGCTTCACATAAAATGAAACTGAAAAGTTGATGTTACTTCGTAATTAAAAGTCACCCAAAGCTAAATTTTATGATAATTATTAGTTTCTTAGTTTAGATTTATTAGGTTTTTAAATTCTATCAGTCATATTAAATCTATCATTTTGATTTTTTACTTTTGATCTGAGATTCGATAAAATTTTATAAAATATTATAAAATCACTGTATAAATCAAGTTTCATGATAATCGAGGGAGCAGTTTGCAAAATAAAAATGCTGTCCACGCTTGTCCACAAAACATAAACTTATTTTGCACGATATTTGTTTCGCAATCACAAAACTGTTTCTAAACTTTCAAAAATTGTATACAGATCATGAAAAATTGTATACAGATTGTATACATTTGCATTTTTCTTTCTAAGTTTCTATATGTCGTTTTCTTTTTTATTTTCATACAACACCTATCGTATTCTCTTTTCCTTTCTCATTACAATACGATTTTAGGTTCCTTCCTTAGTCATGCCTAGGGTTAACCGGCGCGTATCTTGGGTCTAGCGGCTTTGCACGCCTCAGCGCTCTCCGATATAAATCAAGCAAAAAGCTGGCGCATCTACCCGCCTCGCGGAGCCTCCAGCCTTCCCGGACCGTGTTTTTCGCCCTTTGCCGCCCTCGCTGACTATTCCGGCTCTTAATCTTTTTTTTCTCGATCTGTCTCGCGAAGGGTCATTTATTATTTCAGTAAGATATCTACTATAAATATAAATGCAAGTAGTTTCTCAAATAAGAAACAAGCACGATTATGCGAGAAAAAAATTTATATCCACGTGATGTAATTTGTAAAGTGAATATAAATGATGATGTAAACAAATAAAAAGAACATTAGATTCATTAAAGTATGAACAAAATAATTATAAGAGTAATAAAACAGTCTTAACAAATGTCAGCCAGATGAGAACAAAGAATATTAAATCCAAATCGCAGTTAATTTTTTCAAAATAGCTAATATTTCTTAACATGTTAAGAAGAGATCGGGGCACCATGAGTTATCAAAACTTAAACTTTTAAATATATTTTTAAATATAAGATTTTTTGTTTTATATTTTGTTACATAATTAAGGAATTATGCATATTTAAAAATACATTGAGTATATTTGATAAAGGATTGGTTAATGAGGAAAAAATAAAAATGTATTTTTAAAGAAATAACCAAAGTTGCCTTACACTCAGACTATATAGGTCACACCAAAAGTCGTTTATTAAAAAAATAACAGTAATAAAAATTGAAAAGAAATTTCAATTAACTTAGTTTTAGCATATTCACACTGAATATAATAAAATATAATTAAAATTAATGAAATAAAAACACTTCATAAATATTGATTAATAAAAAGAATACAAAATCTATAAAGATAAACTAATATTAATTGCTTAAGCTTATATGCTATTCTAATGCATACATTTTATTGCCTTGTTTTGTCATAAGTATTTAGTGAGCCATGTTGCCCGAACACTCTTTAAAATGGAAAACGGTGAAATATTGCAAAGAGAAAAATGAACGTCAAACAAATTTGACAATTAAATTTTGTAATCCTTTTTGTATTTACAACAATTTTTTTTCTCTGTGACATATTCAAAAAATAAGTGAACATAAAAGACGAAAAAGTTATACAAAAATTATTCCGTAATTTTAATTCATAAAACAGGCGATTTTAGGATTCTTTTAAAGAGATGAATAATTTTGATGTTAAATAACGCAGCATGGATGAAGATTTTCTATTTGGCACATTCATAATCTTCACGGTACCAGATGCCATGGTGGGGTCACGAGATTTTTAAAATACTGAGGTAATTTCAGATTTTATGAGCCACAGGCGAGTCGTTTGGGCTCTGGTCAGCAGCCGCTGCACCCGGTGCGTACAGCGTTGAATCAACGTCGAGTGTCGTTTAAAAATTGATTACTAGTTTTAAATCAGTGGTTTAGTACCAATGGGTTGAATGTATCGATACGAAAACCGGTACAACTCGGCAGATGGAATTATTAATCGCCATTGCTTCCACTTCCGGTAAAAACCTAAAACAAACCGCATTGCAAACCATTATGCCATATATTAGAGTGGATATTTTTAAATTATTTATATGCTTATTAAGCTGTATCTCAAATATAAATTAATTTATTATTAATTACATTTTACATAAAATTTAGATTTTA